>NW_019524896.1:1066898-1114950 GCF_002814215.2 Seriola lalandi dorsalis | reverse complement strand
GGGGGGGGGGGGGGGGGGTCAGTCATCTGTGGAGTTACAGTCAAACACATGGTTAATATTTTAATCCAATTGCAGTATTTGTGGACTCAACATATTTAATTTTGACTACCTCTGGGACAATAAAAAATAAATAGGCAAAGTCAGGAGGCTATTTTCCCCCCAATAGAATCTAATTACTGGAAGTGTGTGGAGAGGACTTCAAAGCAGCATTTAAAACCTCCATGTGGGAAAAATGCAAACAAAGCTTCAGTTAACTGAACAAATATAATATGAGAAATCATGGCTACTAAATTCTTTCCTCTAGCTCTGCTGGTGAGTGAATGCAGCACTTCAGTCATTCAAATAAGAGGTTTTCCATGTTTGTCTAATGGCAGCAATTCCATTAGAAGCACTTTTCTTTGGCTTGTGGGGGAAAAAAGTGTCATCCTCAATGATCAATACATTAATCAAACAAAATATAATCATCTGGAGAACATACACGCAACAGATTTACCTCCAGCTGACGTGCTTTAGCTCATCTTCCCCCGGAACCTGCAGAACGTGATAATCCGGTGAAATGCAGCATCGCTTTTCCTCCTCACTGCTGTTCTTGCACCTGGCCTCGGACATGTCTGACAAACACCAGGCTTTTGCTCTGCACGTGTGGCCCTAATTCTGATCGTTGGAGCGTTGGATTTGTGTCAGAGAGCGTCCCAGACGGGCGGGGGAAGTAAATCAGTTGGGAAAAATGTTTATTCGACCGTTTTCAGCTATCTTATGCCACAATACTAATACGTTATATGTATATATAACAAAAAAAAAGATAATGGTAAAGTAAAGTGCATCACAGGTTAAGTTTTATATTGGTTCACGTGTGGCAAGAAACACATACACATTAACTGGAACATCAACTGACCCCAGGTTTGCTCTGTGTTAATTACTTTGAGGTTGTTCTATGAAGCACAAATTGAATTAGGAATGAGCATCATTGAAGTGCATATCAACTGAAATAATAAAGGTATTTAACCTCAATTGTGACGCAGGATCCTTTTCACAGGCCAGATTAATCCACCACACTTGATGTAGGACTCAACGGTCCAGGCTGTTTATGGTAGAAGTCAAACAGAGCATCTGTTTCCCGCCCTCTGTGGTTCAGAGCTGACGCCCTGAGCTCCTCCTTTACTTTAATTTCCAAACATGGATCGGCAAACAACTTGAAAACTCCAGTAACATTTGTATAAAGAACAGATGACCCCGAGGAGGACCACAAGCTGAAACATGTCGCTCTGACAATAAAGTTGCTTTGTACTACAAATGTTGCTGGAGTTTTCACATCTTCAGACTCCATGTTGTGTCACAACCAGTACTGTGGTTCAGCGAGCGACTCAACCACAAAGATTAAATGTGTCTCCCCTCCGTCTTTCCTCTCAGGCACCCACCAGGTGGTTGTTCAGAGGGATCCGTTTGATGCGGTGGCAGAGCATCTAGCAATGGGGTTACTGGCAGGCATGGCAGCGGGAGCAGCCATGCGATCCTTCCTCTGGATGCCTTTCCTTCTCTGCTGAGATGATCATTGTTACCGACACGACAACACGGCACAAAGGCCCGTCTGTCCCCACGGACAGACAACCTGTCATCAGCACCTGTAGAAAGGCTTTTACTTCATCTTTTATATCATCTGTTTTCAAATCATAGCTGCTGTAACAAACAGCTGCTTACGTTTCTTTTTTTTTCTTCTTGTGTGCAGTTTTGCATATAAAACTAATCCTGAAGAGGATGCTGTGTAATTATGTTCTCTGCTCCTGAACCTTTGCAAAACAGGAAGTCAATTTTGTATCTCAATGTTCTTTTATCTGCTGCTTGAATTTTACACTTTGCGAGCTTAACAAAGTGTGAAGCCTTTAGCAGAGAATAAATGGATGTTATTAAAATATAATTAGGGATGGTGATTGTCAGTGTTGCATGTTTGATTGCCTGCAATGATTAGCCATAAACACGCATTTTAAAATATATTTTTCTAGTTTGATGAAACAATCCAAACTCAAGGTACACTAACTAACATTTTCCAGGGCTCTCAACCATATTACATTGTCTTCATCAGCGGGTGGAGCTTGCTCAGTTGTCATGGAGATAGATGTATGCCATTGAGATTTCATCCATAGCACTTTGAGGACCTTTAGTTCATATTAGCTTGATAAAAACAAGCTCTTGTCTGTGGAAGAAGACTGTGTAGCACGCTTGAAATCTCAGGAAAAAGTTAGTCAGTGGACCTTGAGTTGGGATTGTCTTGTCAAACAAAAATTTTCCAGGCCAAACATAAACTTCGCTTTAGTTTTATGTGAAATCATAAAAATGCTTTGGATCAAAAAGACATATAATGTCAAATGTCAGCAGATTTATCTCCATGACAACTGGGCAAACTCCATATGCCGATGAAGACCATGTGATGGGGTTGAAAAACTATTTCCAACCCACAGAAAAAAAACCTTTGGAATAAATTACATTTTTGTATTTATTTATTATATTTTTGTTTATATCCAAAAAGTCCTAAACAATAATTCTACTCAGTTTGTACCAACAAACATAAACATAAAAGGGGGAAAGGTGCTTTATTCTCATACTAATGATGCAATCACCTCTACAGACAGAGCGAAGACATGAACTGTGATGAATATGTAACCAAAAAAGTGTCATCTTACACTGTTTGCATCCCTGTTCCTCCAGTGTGTAACTGTGCACTGGTTAAAAGTGAAAGGACAGTAAACTAAATGAAGGTGATGTAAATAACAGAAGCATGTTCCAGCTGTCACTGACAACATACTGATAAAAATGCTAAATATAAGATCATCTGTAATTATGGTCTTGTCCTTATGCACAGTGTTAACCTACATGATCAGAACTTGTAAACCAAGGGAACAAGAAACTTCAGTCACTTCTTGAGATACAGAACAGATTTGTATGTCTCACCATATCAAGTTAGTGTCAGCAGGCGGTGGCTGCACAAAGGTTACTGGGTTACTGGAGCCAAAGTTTATCCCAGTAACTCAACTTTCTTCAAACCCCAAACAGAGCAGCTACAAAGAATGTTGGTTTTGAAAATGCTAAACTGCACCAGCTTACCTGTGCATGGGAGGGCAGCTTTAAAAGGAAAAATGTCAGCGTTTTCCCACCTGTGTATTTGTCAGTTAGTTGCTCAGCAAGTGAATCTTTATGCAGTGAGCTACAACAGCTGAAGCAGGAGGATCATTTCTATGTTTGTTTTCAATATGACTCATGGTTTATGTGAAATTCAAGTTTATTTCGTAAGTTATACGAGGCTCCAGCACGTAACAGAGGTGGCGAATGCAAAGTTAGCGTGACCCATTAGTCAGAGTCTGTCACTGATACAAGCATAACTGGTACGTCAGAGGAGGTCGCGTCCCAAAGCTCGCCTCTGATGATGTCAGTCCAGAGGCGCCTTATCCACTAGAATTCAAAATCTCATTTGGCAAGTACACGCTCTCAAATTAGCTGAGTGTGGGTGCAGCACATTGTCTTTACAAAAATAGTGATCGCTTTCAGCAGCTAATTGTAATTTCCCCTAATGTTACTCCTCCTTACATGTGACTCCTCTCTGGGCGTGTCCGTTCACTTGCCCTTTAGCCTTCACTCTGTCATCTCCCAGCTTTCCCTCTGCTTGAAGTTTGCGGATCAGATCGTGGGGACCCTTCCCCATCAGAGCCGACGGGTGCCTGTAGGAGCCTCCCAGGCGGTCCCACAGTGTGAAGTATTGGCCGTAATTGTAGTCGAAGAAGAGGTGGTGGTCGGTGTGGTGAGCCGAGCCGTTGATGACGCTCGTCAGACCGCCGGGGACGCGGTAGTCGCCGTCGTGGATGGAAATGGTCCAGATGTTGACGAAAACGTAGAGGGCCAAGTAGAGCACCTTGTGGAGCGGGAAAAAGAAGGGGTAGATGTGGTACGGGAGTCCCTGCATGAAGCCGTCTACTGGATGAAAGGCATGGCTAGCAAAGGGAGAGGGGATCTTCCACAAGTGGTGTGGTTTGTGAAACAGCTGTTGAGACGAGAGAGCAAAGAGATCACAGATTTATTCTAACCATGATTTCAAACACTAGGTAACCTGTGCTTGTGAGAGCGAAGAGAGTCAGAGTTGTGTCATAACATTTGTTTGTACCAGGTCGTCTCTATTACATATCATTTAAAGTTAAGCACCCACACAACAACCTTGAAGCTGAACAGAAAAAGAAGGAAAGAAGAACGTGTCAGTACAAGCAATAAAGCTTAATATTTATAGCCAATAATTTATATTTAAACTTAGGGTCCTGGAGATAATAGCTCAAATAACACATATAAAATGGTTCATAGCTTGATACTTGATGACTTTAATGAGAATTACTTATAAATGTACAGAAAATAAAACTTAAAAAAATAAAACAACAGATATGTTGAGATTCTGCTCACCTTATAAATAAGCTTATGATGTAGGAAGCGATGAATCCAGTAGATACACATGTCGGTGAAAAACAGGAAGGAGATCATACTCAGGAGGAGCCCGGGCCAACCTGAAATCACACACACCGCGTCACCAACAACGACTCGGGTGCCTGGTGACCAGAAGCACCGGAAACATCAGGATTACCGAACAAGTGAAAAACCGGCGACGACGGTCTTCAACTCACCCAGCGGAGATTCGCCGACGTTGTCGTACAGTTTGCTGTATCCTCTAACTTCAGCGAAGAACAGAGCCACGGTGGGAATGCTGATCCAGGGCAGAGAGGTCATCGCATATTTGATCTCCCGCTGAACCTGGTTCTAAAATATTTAAAATAAAGCAGGGAATAAATAAACATGCGGAGGGATATAAAGGGGTTAAAAGTTAACACCCCTGGTATCCACACTATAAAATCTCATGTGATAATCAGAGCTCAATCTTGATAGTTGTGTGGACATTGCACTTGGCTGTTATTATAATTGCACGCTGTTATTTGATTGGTTCGATTTATCTGTAATCTCAGAGTGTCTTGTTTGTTGCTGTGATATCGTGCTGTTGTATTTACTCCTGTCTCAGTGACGCTTTAGGAAATTACTGAAGCTTTTTATTTATTTACAGATTTACATTTTCAGTAAGAATGAGGGTCACTTAAGGCCTCAGGTGCTTTTTGGGTTGTCTAACAAGGTCTAACACCAAGTTTCCGTGGGAAAATATAGAGGGATTGAACTCCACTCGACTTCACTTCACCTTTTGTTTTACAACCGAGTGCGATTTTGTGCGATTGATCACATCCGGAAATTAAAGACACACAAAAAAACCCCACAGATTTCTTGGAGAGCCAGATGTGCACCAAAGTTTATCATCGCCAACACTCACAGCAGTTTATCACGGCATGAATCATAAATGAGATACAGGCGTTATACCTCTAAGAAGTGCGGGTGTTTCATCAGAGTGTGGTCGAAGATGAAGAAGTAGCTGATGGCCCCCAGGCCCAGGTACAGGATTGCAGCCCCGAGGTTGGTCAGCACCAGCAGGCTGATAATCTGCCGCAGGGCCCATTCCTCAGGCCACGACGCAGGGTAAACATACGGGGTGAGGACGTAGTAGTCGGCAACATTCAGCACAAGATCCATGGTTGAATCTGTGAAGTATAAAACAGCATTTACAAGATGTGTAAACAGTTATTAGATGGTTTAAAACACACTGTAAAAAATAGGGTGTTCAACCATTAATGAATTATTAATGATTAATAGTTGAAGCAGCAAACTTAAATCTTTCGTGTTTATAGTATATACAGTTAATGTTTGGTTATATATCATTAAATATGATTAGCGCTATGTTATATTATTATATTATTATAAATAATTCATTAAGTGTTTTTATTATAATACATATATATATAAACCTGCTACAGATGCCTTTCACTTTCTCAATTACCATCAAACTCTTTAGTTCTTTTTTTGTGCCACAAATCAATTTACTGCTTTCCCTTAAAAATCTGTCTTTGTCTCTGACAGACGAGATAAAACTAAGTTTATCTGCCAATTTATTAATAATAAATTGAGGGATTCTTTTTTAGAAAATAAAACATACAATATTCAATAGATATACATGTCATGTATGAGTGCACACTCAAACTTCTCACATATATATTATGCAAATATTGACCTCTTTCTTAATCCAAAGAATTATTATTAAACAGCAGAAGCTGCGACATCTTCTTTTAAAAACTGTGGTGTTTGATCTGACACAAGAAGCCACTGCAGCAACAGACAGTGGGTGGAGGTTAGTGTATTATATGATATTTATATGTTTTGTGTATAAGTCTCTCTGAGTTATTGAGCTGCTCTACTTAACAAGTTATCACAATGGATTTGGGAATGAAATGACACCAAATCTAACATGAGGTGATTTTGGGGGATTTTGTAATCCACATTAAGTCTTTGCAAACAAATAAAGAAAATGACCGAGATGTCAAATATTTATGTAACTAACCTGACCTACCGTGACGTGTGGAAACTGCATGAAAAGGTAAATATTCAGTCGGATTAACAGACACCAAAAGCCTCGTTACAGGGTGAAAACACAGAATACAAGAGCTGCACTGACATATTGTTAATATAAAGTTAAAAAGAGTACTGTACCTTGTGTAGGTTGCTCGTATTCCGGAACAACAGTGGAGGGATGTGCGCTAAACTAAAGGTGGACGAGCAACCAATCAGTAACGAGTTGACTATTACGTCACAGAAGGGAGGTCCAATCGGCGCGCAGCTTCTCATCACGGCAGGTTTGTTATGATTTCCGATTGGCCAATTGGAGGATCTGCTCATGGTGTTACAGAAACAACGCTACCGCGCTTAAAGGTCCTGCCACATCTGGAACAGGAGCTGGTCCGCCTTAAAAACACTCTTATGTAAATCTGGTGTGTGCACATCTGCACCGAGAGCAGATACAGACGGAGCCAAGTGCGCTCCTCTCTCACTCGTTTAAACTCCATTGTACCAAACTTTCTTTACAAAACAACACATTTGAAGTAATATCTGATGTTTAACCAAACTTAGACACCTCGGGAAAGAAAAGTTGATAGGTTCCATTAAGCTTTAGGAGCTACTCTTGAATTCGGCATCTTACAACATATCCAACAGTGGGGTTTTTTTTTCATTAAAAAGGAAACTTCCGGTCCTGGTTATGGTATATTTGAACCATAAACTTCCCTTATACCATGACTTGTGTTCAAAACATGCCCATCATAATCCAACTCCGAGATGCCGAACTTCTCTTCAGTCTAAAAACAGTTATATTAAGTCAGGTGAGTTGTGTGTTTTCGCAAATTAGCAATAAAAATTTAATTTATAAGATTTTTAAATGAAGTTTGTGGCGTGTTGTGGGACAGTAAGACTTGCCAGACTTTGAGTTATTGTGATTATGTACTGGCTTAATATTGTAAAGTACTGTTGCTCTGCAATAGCAGAACTTTACAGTTAAAACAATTACACAACATTGTTTTACATCGGTGTAATTCTGTTATGATAAAGCACGCATTCTTCCCCTGCCAGTCTTTCACTGCCAGTAATCTTGAGCGGGTATTTTATTTTCCAGTTCTGCTGTCAAAATAAAATATCTTTTGGTTTGGGTTTAATGGCACAGGTGACACATTTAGTTTTTATTCTGCTGTAAGACTGACACCCGGCCACAAGGGGTTGCCATTGTTCTAAGGTAAAAGAGAGTAGCCTCAGCCTTAGTACACTAAACTGTAGGCACTGTAGGAATATACAGGAATATTATCTTGATAATACTGAATATGACATACATTTAGTTAATTATAGACACACTATAAGCTCCTATATTATACCACGGGAATATTACAGCTGAGTAAAGGTGATAACGACTTTATACAGTATAAATGGGTTGAAGGTTGATTTGATGAGATAACTTGAGCTCACTTCCATTATAAGGATATTCATTAATGTTCCTCATCGTTAAGAGAACATATACGCTCTTTTGCTGCCCAGTAGTGCTCAGCAATGCATTTCTTAAGCCACTAAAGGAACTACCTTTCAAATTATTATGCTTTGAGTTGATTTACTTATTGTTTAGAGAATGGCTCCTGTTCACTTCTTCTTTATTCGGTTGTTTTTTTCCCCCTCTCTTTTCATTCACTACTTTTAAATAGAAGCCATTGCCAATTTTCTCTCTGATCAATTTTCATTATGATGTTAATATTACGACCAGGGATTGCCAAACATTTTAAATGAATCTTCTTTTCTCCTTACCACAGCCCTTAAATTGTCACAAAGTGCCTTCAATTAATTTTAAGCCCTGTAAATAAAACAGAAAAAGTTGTGATCTTCTAGTCACTTTCCGAAGATGTATCCCGGTTTATAGATTGGGGAACGTCAGAAGCAACAATTTTAAAGAAGCACCTTTAGACATTGGGGCAGTTTTATGTTCGTCGGCCGTTATTGGATGGAAGTCAGGGCGAACAGTAGATACCAGAACTTACAGCTCAAAAGGTGGTGAAAAATACTTTGTTGGTGTTGATGATCTCCAATTTAACAGACTAGAATAACAAGAAAAACAAAACATTATAATAATATTTCAAGCTATTTTTCTACCTGGACCGACTGTCCAGGTAGAAAAATAGTGGTGGGTGTCATTTTAACCAGGTGTCAAGCCACGTTGATACTTTTGGTTTAATGTATTGAGGTTTCGAGATATCCGCCTTTGAGAACGATATACTGCCACCACAGTAACATGAAAGAGAATCCAGATCAGTTAGTGCTGCTGCAAACATCACACGGACGTCATCCAGCTCCAGTCTGCCAGCCTGAGTGGAGTTTGGAGAGTTTACAGGGTAGTGTATTCTCAGATTCACTGTCTCCAAGCAGAAAACACAAGGTATGTTAATGTTGGGGTCACCAAAGGTACCGTAGCAGAAAACAACAGGTAGTTTCCACCATCTTCCACAACAGTTCAGAGACTTTCACTCCATGTTAAATATGGGCCATTTTTCTAAATTGCTGCACTAAATTTTAGGGTATAGTCACATGCAGGTACATGCAGTTGAGACATGTTTGCTCGCTGTAGATTTCCCTCCATTAGTATGACATACAGCGCAGCTGCTGCCCTTTTAGCATCACACTCTCCTCCGCCGCTCTGCTCACGATGCTGGGAGGACAGCAGATGGCTACACTTTGTGTTTACTGATACAAAGCTGATAGGCCGTCTTATCGTAAATCACATCATACACACGACTCGTTCTGTTCAAGCATATGTCTAACATTTGGTTTCTTAGTGTGTCAAGTTAAAAAGTGATTTAATGATCACATATGTAAAAATTTCTTCGCTATGAAATTTTATCTGTGCAAATAAAACGTAAAACTAGAGAAATCTATTACATGCTGCAAAAAAAGAAAAACAAAAGCAACAGTTGCATTATGTGTCCAAACCCAGTGCAATCAACCTTAATGCATTTTATTAGAAATATGTAAAGTACACCAGTCAATGATGAAATCATATGTAATAAGATGCATGTGTTTTACAGTAGGCGTCGCCTGCTCGGGCTGATTTCATCGATACGGTTTTATTCACACACTGAATGCAAAAGTTGTAAAATAACCTGTTGGTATGACTAAAGAAACTGTTTGTTTTTTAACAGAGAATTTGTTTGTGCAAGCTTGACTAATAGAGCTGGAGCTACGTTACAGGCTGTGAAGGCACCTCCCTCTGTGTGCAGACACACATGAACCAATCAGGATATCTATAGAGAGGCAACCCACACGCTGAGCCCCAGATAACCTGCTGCTCATCATCTCCTCAGTAGGCAACGACGGTGGATGTGTCACTTTGGGAAATGTAATCAAAAACTGGAGAAACTTGTCGCGAGACACAGCGACTGTTCCAACTTTTTAAACCGTCATATATTTGATTATCTTGTCACCGAGTTGATGCGACTAAGAATGAATAATGTGAACTTTCTGATTCACACTTTTCCACTACAGTGTTATCGCAGCCAGGTGAATTGATGGCCAGTTTTATGAACATAACACTTAAAGCTTATTGATGGTGTTGCACATGCACACCTGGACAACTGACATCCACATATTTCATATTGACACATTAGAGCCACACTTTCCCAGCAACACCACTGAGTATGAAGATCCAGGCCGACGCACACACACACACACACACACACACACACACACACACACACACACACACGCAAACACACACATACGCATGCAAATCACACTGTTCACATTTCATTGACAAAAATTGGAAGGCTTGTTAACAAGATGATACATAATCCTGCATTCATTGACGAAATTGGGCAGGATCTCGGTCATGCTGGTCAAAAGATCGGTCGGATCCGAGTTACCTGCATATAAACCAGCCAACCAGCCATGAAAACCACTTCACCTCCTCTTTGGATTTGAATGGTGCAGGCCACAGCTGCTGCTGTTTAGTCTGTTTGGGGCTGGGGCTGCATCTGCTCATAAATAACACAGTCTCATAAAATTTCATGAAATGAGAATTAATTCCGAAATGCAGATTATGTTGTATGAATACTGCAAACATAATCTTTCTCCACCATGAATGGATTTATGTGAAGCAACAATCTGAAGGCCCATTTTCTGGTGAGATGTTCAGGTAACACTTTATAATAGTAGATACTACAGCTTTAATTTAAAGATGCATTAAGGCTGTAGCCTCCATGAGGTCACCCGTAGGTTTCTGAAGAGTGGTGCTGAAGCTCAGAGTGGGCCGCTCCACCCTCACCCACCAGTCACTCAGCGTGCCACGCCCTCAATTATACGTAACTTCAAGCCTTAATAAAATGTAAATGGGTGAGTTATATATAAATTCACCCCCTGTACAGTTGTCGTGAAGAAGGAAATTAGCTATAATGACCAAAACTGTTGCTTGCACCAGGCTGTAAACATGTTGATTTCTGCTGTAAAGATGGGCATTTTAACATGGGAGTCTATGGGGATTGAGCCTCAAGTGGCCATTCAAGGAAATGCAGTTTTTAGCAGTTCCACGTTGGCTTCATCCCTCAGCCCCAGAGGTTTCTGCTTGGTCTTCATATTTTATAACCCCCTTCTCTAGCTCTTATGACCAACACATCAGCAAACAATGACCTTGTTATACATCCGGCAGACTCAGAGGAACAGACTAATCTTTAACATTGAATCTTCTAGATGAACCGAGTGTACTGAAGCATTATTGTCACTGACCCAGTCAGTATAGCTTTGTGAATTGGAGCTCCCCTGACTCAGCAGAAACACACAGCACGTTGCTGCTCCCTGCTTAAAAGCTAACTAAAAGGACTGCAGAGCTGCTGCAGAGAGGTGGCCAGTGAGGAGCAAATAACCTCATGAACAGCTTGTGTTGAACTGGTTGTTCACTGAAGTTGATGAAACCGGACCGACAGCAAACTGAACATAGCGCAGAACTGAAGACGTTTGCAACATCAACGTGATGCGTAGCTTGAAGACACAGAATAAACTACATAAACAGTCACAACAAAAGTTTGAACTCAACAGAACAAAAGAGAAAAAAAAAAGAAATATGTAATTTCTACCTCTAACCGCAGCCCCCTCTGTCCATCTGTTGAGTGCTGATTCAATCCTCAGTGGTGCTTTAGCTTTGGACTTGAGTCAGACCTGACTCAACAATCTAATAACTAATAGACCTGCCAAATCACAAAAACAACCCCACACTTACACTCGTGACTTTACTTGGATTTAAGTTGGATTTTAGTGTCATAAAGTTAATTTCATGATAATAAATAAATCTTTATGTCTTTAAATGAACTATTTCAACCACAGAGCACATAATGACTTATTTACGACCTGAAACACTTGGACACCAAAACCTGGACTCACTTCCCATCTCATCTTCCCTTCTCCATCTTCCTGCCTCCTTTCAAGAGTCCCGACCCCATTCCCTTTGAGCAGTTACAGCAGTTACTCACACAGAAAGATACTTAATGATATGAAATGTCTTTCAATTACAGGCAAGAATATATTTTTTATTCTGAAACCTCTAAAATGAAAAAAGCAACTGTCCCTAAAAAAAAAAAAATCCCAGTTTATTTCTTTTTTCTTGAATTATCTTTTAATAAAGACGAGAGTGGAAGTGTTCATTTTCTTACATGCAGCAATAATACAGTATACTCCTAGTATAACATGCTCCCTCCACGAATAATGCCGCCTTCAAATGAAACTTGGGGGTTGTATTTTCAACATGAGGAGTCAATAGCACAATATGCTTGGTATTCAAGCAGTTAGAGTTGTGCGATCACTGTTGCTAGGTGACTGACGATCAAAATGGACATTGCCTTGTTCCCTTTTCAGAAACGGTGAATGGTCTGAGGTTTCCTGCATTTCAGTGTCAGGCAAGGAAATGGGAAAAAGGTTTCCCAACAAAAGTAATTATTAGGAAAATGTGTTTTTCATGGACTCCCACAGTTCATCTCACCCTCATCAGTGGTTTTGAATAATCTGTAGACTGCCATCAGTTAGCGAACTCCTCAGTGAGCCATTATTTGCAGTGATGAGATTTGGCTGGTCAAAAATATCCACACACTGCTAAATCAAACAACTTAAACCATATTAAAATGCAAATTGCCTTCTGGGCACAACATGCTCCACCCATTCCACTCTGATGATTAAAGTTCATTCATGACACAGGTGGCACCTCCATCTCTTTGAAGCTGTCTGTTTGTAGATCCTGCTCATCCTGACAGCTACAGTCTGATGTAATTCTTCCTCACAGAGGGGTAAAAGAAAATGCTTTTTGGAGGTGGTTCTCTCAAGCTTTTTAGCAGCTTCATTCACTTTATTTAGTACTCCCCCAGTGCTGAAGGCCAGTCCATGGCCAAAACACATTGGCCATTATTTTCAATCCATCCAAGGTAATAAATAAATAAAAAGGTAATAAAAAGAATTTTTTCTTTCCTTTTGTCAGGAAAGGTGCCGCAGAACTCAGTATTTTTATTGCTTTTCGGATTTTCCAACAAATTGAAATTAAAATGTACCTGAAAGAACAATGTTTCCACAGAAAATGAAAACCTCTACCTTTGGTCTCAGCTGTTACAAAGTCAGAATAGTAGCAAAGATCAAGGTTCTCAAAAGTAATTCTCAAACTTTCGTTTATTATCTGCATTTAATTTGAAAACTAGGACTCTGATATTAAGGCATAAAGTTATAATCCTTTAGATTTTCAGCGTGTTTTTTTTTTTTTTTTCTCAAAGCAATGCTAGTAAGCTTACATTAGAATTTAGCTCAAAGCACCACTCTGCAGAGCAGCCTAACAAAGCTGCAGAGGCTGCAGACTCATTAGCTGTGTCCCAAATCCAGACTGTACAGCAACTCTGAGCAGATTTTCTCCACACGCTTCAGGCGTCACTGCCTGACCTGAGTGATTGACATCTCTCTCTCTCTCTCTCTCTCTCTCTCTCTCTCTCTCTTTTTTATTTTTTATGAACCAGATTCAAAACTTCAACTGGGAAAAAAAAAAGAAATATAGAAAAGATAACATAAAATAAATGTTCAGTAGCTATCACAAAGTGACGGAAGTGGGCCAGGGCTAGCTGGTTAGCATGCTAACTTGAGTAGAATAAAAGACGTGATAGAGACAAGCGTTAACATTGGCATTGCTTTCCACCACTGGAGAGAGCTTTTGTTGAGTAAAGAGAATGAACGGTTTTTACAGACTGGTTAGTAAACAGCTGTTAATGCTAATGCTGGCTAATGTAGCAATAGCAAAAATTACAAGTAGCTCCTTTTAATGCATTTAAATCCAAAATGAAAGCACTAGAGGCAGATTCCTTGAGATGTCATTGTTTTTAACTGACTTGGTTGTGAAATGAAACCTCGAGATATGAGGTATGCTTGATTTTTTAATTCTTTTATTTTGTCTCCTGTTGTGTTTGCTGTCTGCAGCTCTGTGTTTTTATTTGTGCTGCTGCCTGCGCTGGCCAGGTCTACCTTGAAAAAGAGTTTCTTAATCTCAGTGGAGCTTTCCTGGTTAAATAAAGGTTAAATTAAAAATTAAAATGTATTGTCAGCTGAGTTTAGAGTGTCTGTGTTTTCAACACAGCATTTTAGACTTTTCTTTTCCTTCAAGCAAAAACAATGACAAAGAATCCATTAAGCCCTACAGCAACGTCTCATCTGCTGATTTTTGTTTTATTCAAGTAAATGCCACTTGTTGGCGTATGCATTTTCAAGAAAGACACTTCACTTAAGAGGTACAAGAATAACACAATGAAAGTGAGAAAGGCAAACAAAGGCAAGCCACAGTGCTACCACATTAAACACCCCTTCTCTTTGTGATGAGAATGGGTCAGCTTACAACAAAGGTCTTTAGATGAAATAGACTAATTTTGCTATCATTGTGGCCCTGTCCCAGTTTTACAGAGTGAAAGTTAGAGCCTTCTTTTGGTTAGATCTGTAATCACTATCCAATCTGCCTGGAGGAGAAAAAGAAATTTAATTTGACAAGGAGGTAATGAACCCGTGCAGCCATTATCTTATATAACCCATTTGAGAGACTGGTTGAGCACTGATGAAAATTCTATTACACATAGCTGGCTGATTTCTCTATTTTGTTCAGTGGCAGAAAAGCCTTTTTTAACCTTGCCAATTTACTTTGAACTCTCAGAGTTGCCAAGGATCATTATATCAAGGAGCTTCAAACACTGACCCTTAAATGATTCAAAGGCAACAACCCCAGACTTTGGGTTAATAACCTCTGTGATGCATATACAAGACACCTAGGCAAGTGCAGGAAATACTTTTACTTTTAGATTCTCTCTGGAGTTTGAGTCAGAACAGGATTCTGGTCTTAGATGCAACTTTTTTGGTCTCAAAACTTTCTTATTTTTCAAATCTATTTTGGTTCAGACTTTCCTTGGCCTCAATTAAATGCTGACTTGACTTTTCTTTTACTTTCCAGTAAACTTAAATTATACATTTTCTCCCTGTGGTCTATATTTTAAAGTATTTTCTTCATACTGCAGACAACTCAGTTATCAAGTGCAACACACACAAAGAATGACACGCATCATTTGGCGTCCACAGCACACGGCAGATGCCCCATAAACAGAGTAGTAGTAGTGAACGTACAGCAGGATGTGCCAATATAGGGAGCAGATGTAAAACTACTGCTTTTCTGGAACGCTTATGTGCGTCCTTAATTCGATATGTAACATAAACAAAAACTGTATGAGTCAATGATTAATTGGAAGTTTAAACATACAGAGGAAGTTCAACATTACTCCTAATTGTATATTAAGTACATTTATTCAATTAGTACATTTATTTTAGTACAAGTAATTTACACTGTTCATCATAAGCAGTTGTTTTTGACTTGGTATAGGTGCTACAGCTACATAGCTAACATTAGCATTACCTGCTGTTTACTCACCAGACTACAAGAAACGTTGCGAGTTCAGCATCCAACTTTATTCCTTTACTCTTTTCTTCTACTGAAGTTCGCATGCTAACCAGACACAGGTGGATCAGCTGCCATTGGGCTCTGAACTTGCTCTGTAGTGCATGTAGTGCTGTAGTGCAAACTATTCCTTTAACTTTCCATCTAGTGCCATCATCTGGTCAACACTTCTATTTGTTCAACACAATGCTTTATAACCACAGTACCTTCAAAACTAATGACATTCCCATCAGTACTTTGTGTTAGCAAAACTAAGACATCTGAGTCCTGAACAAATCTAAACTTGGAGCACATACTGAAAGAAGCTACTGCCTGACCCAGACAACACAAACAGTCTCTAGACTGGTGTTAAAAAAGTGTAAGATGATTATTTGTTTGTATAAAATCAGCAGCATCACAATTTCTATTTGAAATGTAAAGAAGAGTCTTATATGAAAACAAAAAAGAGGCTGCTTAGTTCTGTGGTGCTGTGTGACAAGTCTGAAGAAACTGAATAATACTGCAAACTTCTAATGATTATACCAGAAAAAGAAATCCAGTATTCATGACACCTAACTAAAGCACAAATATGATGTTTGCGAAGAAGTTTTGATCTCCTCACTTGGCTGCTCAACCTGTTTAAAGCCAAGATTAGACCTTGGCTAGGGGCCTCACAGCTTGAATCTTCAAATTATGAAATGGTAAAATCTGAAGCCATGTGTGCTCCATTTAATATTTATCAGCTCCTGAATGCATGTCAGTATTTATTTGTTCCTCGCCTCCTTGTATATTCATGACATGAATAATGCTGTGTATGTTAATCAGATGGCAGACCAAGAGCAAAGTTTCAAAGCATCCTTCTGGAAAATCAATCATCTGCACGGCCTCCTTAGCATCAACCAACTCCGCTGCTCCCCTGACAAGATCACAGCTGAGGAGTGTACTGTCTCCTTTTTACATATTGCCGGACTAACCACAGGCACTGATTAGCAGCATCCCTCCCCCCTGATAGATCCTTTGTGCTTGATTTTAATGAACTGCTTTGCATTAGTGAGCCCTTCTCTCCTCCCAGTACACTTGCCTCTACTTGCTCTCATGTAGTCTGGCAAACCAGGGCAGAGCTCCTGTGGAAAAAAAAAAAAAAAAAAAAAAAAATTCAGTCAACACATCTATCAGTAAGCAGCCGGCCAGGCGCACTCTGAGCCAAGACAGAAATATTGACAAATTGTCTGCTAGCCATCTTATTATCTTGCCCAGGGTTGCAGTTGGCAAAATAGCACATGCTGGAGGCAGCAACGATGGCGGTGGCGGTGGTGGTGGGGGTGTGCGTGTGTGCGTGTGTTACCGTGTGTGTGTTCTACAGTTAGAAATAAGCCAATGTTTGTAGAGCTTGCAACCCTGACACCCTGTTGTTGTACCGCTGAGCTTTGAGTGCTGCGCCATCATCTGTGGTATTAGTGTTTCTGGCTGTGAAAGTAAGCTTGAAGCAGATACCAAATGAGAACACATCTGATAATGAGTGATTCACTCATTACATTTCTGCTCTTGGTATGAATTGATGGTATACTGCTGTGGCAACATAAGCCAGACACCAGTTGCTCAGCTGAAACTATGTCCAACTAGAATTACCACCTCGTGGTTGTGCGCCTTCGCCAAGCAGTTGAGTTGCAGTTTGCATCCATGTCTGCCCAGACTCTTTGAAGGGATTTAATAGAAAGTATTAAAAGTATTTCATCAGAATTGACTCATGAATTCTGGAGTTGTGGCCAAAGACATGTTTTGTGAGGTCACAGTGATCTTGACCTTTGACTTTGACCGCCAAAATTTTAATCAGTTCATCCTCAAGTCTAAGTGAACGTTTGTGCCAACTTTAAAGCAATTCCCTCAGGGCGTTACCAAAAGACTGGGACAGACGGACATTACGTACAGAGGCATAAAAAATTTTAATGATATGAGCACAATGTCATTGTTAAAGGAGACGGGACCAGAACCAGGAAGTAGTCTGACACTAAGGATATCACAATGCAGGGGAAGGTAAAAGCCATTTTATGTTTGCAGCTTTCTTGACTCCTTGTGTCGACAGAAGTCAAACCTATCAGCTAATCAGCGAGTGGCTAATCAGCTAGCTAACATACGTACGTGAATCTTAAATGAGATTTAACCGAAGTCAGGACCTGTCAAAAAGTAAACCATGATACCAGTGACTCCAGAAGAGCTTATTTTTTAATACACTGCAGATTTACAAAAATACAAGCAGGTTTTATGACGTAACACGACAGGATACGTTTGCAGATAGTTGCGACTGTGTGGCGTTAGCGAGAACTCTGAGGACTACACAAATCTTATGCACACCTACAGTATAGTTATTGGCTCCACAAAATTCATGTGGTCACAAAATATTTGTACGAAAAACAATCTGCTCACACTGACTCAGCATGGAATAAGTCAATGACTGCTGAACCATACTGCACTGACTCATGGAAGTGGGCAGCACATTCAGGGACAGTGGGTAATGTGCTGTACTGTAATATCTACTGTATGTGGTATGACATCATAATTTTTCTAGAGAGGACACTCATTGCACCCACGAAGGCTCAGCGATATCTTATGCTGTTTTAACAAACGACCAATGCTGCAATGGATGCTTTAAAGTGAAATAAAACCTGTCTAATCCAATCTGGGGGTTGTTGGTTTCAGTATTTAAATTACATACTTGAAATTTCAATCTTAACTTGATGATTTCCACACAGTTTGTCTTTCTAAGGGTAATTAAAATAATTATTCCCTCAATATATGCACATGATGACATCTGTAAGTAAGAACATATAAAGCAAGCTATGAAGATATAAGTGTGTTGCTTCCTAGTTAGATATATAATTGTGTTTCTCGGTGCAAGGTGTTCTCACTTTGGCTGTCACTGGAAGCATCAGAGGATGTTATTTCACCACTGGCCTCTTCGACATTGTGTTGCCTTCTCACAATGACCCTGGGTTAGCAGGAAGTGCAGCAGAGATGCCCTTTTACACTAAAAGAACTTCCTCAGGCTTCAGCTGAATGGCCATTTTCATTCACAGGAGCTAATATAAAATGTTCCCTTTTTCCTCCTTGACACCTTGCACATTACTTCCATCGAAAAACGAAATAGAGGCTGGAAGAGGTCAGATCAACGTTCAAACAATGAAAGGGTGAGGTGCGCAAAGGTCCCAGAGTAGCAGAGGGTAGACAAAAGAGCCGAGACTGAAGGAAAAATGACTGAAAAGTGTATTTGTTGAGCGGTTACAATGAGTGTTTTGCTGATAAATCCTTCAACGCTGAACCCCACAAACAAACTGGCTTAGTAATTGAAAAGGTGGCAGCTAAGTTTAAAGGCGGCTCACTGGCTTAATGGATGAAAAAATGTTTTCAGAGAATGAGATGCAAATTAAACGCACAAACCTTAGAAAAATAGCAATATACTGTATATTTAAAAAAATATTGATATAAAGCAAAGAAACTGTGGAAAAACGGCATCCTGAAAGATAATATAAAGAATTAAAAAGTTAATATAAAAACGTTTTTACATTGAATGAAATGTATTCAGGAGTTTATAATGGAGATTTATTCTAAACACTGAAAAGTATGATACTAAATCAAATTTATTCAAAAGTCAAACTGCCACAAACTGTAGATACAAGCAGCAGAAGCAGCAGTAAGAAATATTCCAGGCGTCAAAGCAGCTCTGACTTTATTTAGAAAATTTGTGGCTCTTTCTGACTCTATGTGACTGTATCATGAGATATAAAATGGACGTTATGATATGACAATTACAGATGGATTAAGTGTAAAATTTGCATATTGATCCTTTAATATTTATTGATACTGAGCATTAGTCATGCTGATGTCTAATGATTTTTGGACTCCAGTGACTCGGCATCAGTGGCATGGCTCTATGGCAATGTCAATATCAGTGTGTTGGTCCGGACTGAAATCTGTGAACACCTGTTAAATAGATTGCAGAGGAATTTGGCAGCAACAGGAGGTTGAATCCCTCAGACTGTGGTGATCACCTCTAGCGCCACGTTTAGGCTTTTAGAGAAACGTCTCGACAACTATTGGATGAAGTCCCGTAAAATGTGGTGCAGACGTTCGGGTAACCTTCAGGATGGATTGTAACTGTTTTGATGCTCCCCTGACTTTCCCTGTGGTGATATAGATCATGAGGTTATCGTAGCTTTCAGAGAAGATGTTTGCTCTCCTTCACAAAAGAGACGAAAAGGACATAAAGAGCACAACACTAGTAGCTGAGCTGCTGCAGTGCTGAGCAGGTTGATGTGATGCTTACTGCTCGGTTTTTGTTAAAATATCACTTCTACTTCAACCAGAGGCAAAGTTTTGCTTCAGTGCTTCTGTTGCACTCATCATAAGCTGCGTTGATGGTGCCAAATCAAACTTCTGGTCATGCAGATGAATTTTCACATCCTTGCCTTTCTTAATTACTTCCTTTTTTTTTTCTTTCTTTTTAAATTTTATTTTATTTTTTTACAGATATCAATGAATCGGTGGATGTCAGCGGGTTATTAACCTCAGAGACCATCTAATACTCATTCCTGCTGCTTCCTGCACAGTTTCAAACCGTCAACCGTATAACTCCTCGTCTTTTGAAGACGAGGCTCTGGTGACTTTGAAGGCAGCGGCAGGTAAAACAGATGGAAGAAATGAACACGCAAGATAAAAGAAAAAGGTGGAATCTACACTTGATTTCAGAACAGCAGAGGGAAGCAGTATTAATTAGGGAGATGTGACCTGAATGCTTCTCAGAACTCCCCTCTATTTCCTCTGGACGCCAGTCACTTGACATGTCTTATGCATTTTGGGAAGCTGCCAAAACGCTGTGAGGATAATTGAAAAAAATGTAGGGGTGTGTTTGAGTCCCTGAACAACGCACAAATAGTGTCCATACACTGCACGGCGCCGCTGAGAGCTGAGAAGTCAGTAGTCAAACAAATGCGATAAGATGAAAAGCTATTGATTCCTAATGTTGGGAAATGGTTTGTTGCAACAGCTGCAGTAATATGATACAGCGGGGAAGGAAATGATATAAAAGCTGTGTCAAACCATTACGACAATAACACAAAACAGATTATAAACAGTTGATAGTCTCTGTATATAAACCGCAGCTGTAACTCGGAACATAAAAATTATGTCATTACAGATTAAAATGGATTACTGTGCATGGAGGCTTTGCTTAATATGTGTATAATATACAATTGCAAGAGTATATAAAATATAGATAGAGGATTTTCAGCTGATTAAGTTCTGGATTTTTTTGATAACAGCAGAGTTTAATCTGGTGTGTTGTGAAGGCTATAAATATACTGTATGGTGGAGAGCCACTATCACCATGACGATCAGATGGAAGTGAAAGAAGAAACAACAACTGTATTTGCAAACATGTAGATTCTGATGATGCTCTTGGTATCAGATCCATTCATTAAACACCTGAATCTGACGTGACAAGCTAAAGCTGCTTTTCTGTCATTGTCAGTCAGTCAGTCGGTCGGTCGACTGCTTTAGTCTGAGTCGTCTTCACAACTTCTGGGTGGATTGCAATTAAATTTTTAACAGAGAATAATTCCTAATGACTTTGGTGATCCACTGACTCTTTAATTAGCACCTGTTTTAATTAGCAGTGAAATATCTCTGCGGCCATTAGATGCATTGCCATAAAATGTCATACACAAGTGAAAGTGTGGGTATTTGGGATGGACTCATTGTGAGCATGCTGATGTTAGACACTGCTGTTCCTGTATCAAAGACTAGATGGACATAGGCGCCATCTTGGCAGTGCCTGACTCCGCCTAACTCCTGCCTGATCCAGAAAGAGGCCGGGCTTTGATGCATGCATAACTTTAAGCCTCGATAAAATCTGAACAAGTGAGTTATATGTATATATACATATAAATTCACCCCTCGTACAGTTGCCTTGAAGGAGGAAATTAACAATAGAGACCTAAACCGCATTTTGTGCCATGCTATAAACAGCCTCAAGTGGCCATTCTAAGAACTGCAGGTTACTGTTACATCAGTATTGGCTTGACCTCACAGGTGCTTCTAGCATGGCTGTAGACTCTTTTTAAAGTCTGTTGGTACACACACTACATCTCTGTGTATGATACAGTAACACACTCCATCGCAGACAACATGTACATACAGTACATCATATAGTCTCCAGTGACTGTACTTCTACTTTAGACTGCGGGACACCAACAACAGACATGGTTAAAACATGAAGACTGCACGCACAGGGGTAACGCTGCTATCAGGAAGCCGTAGCTGCAGCTGACGAACAATTAAAGCCAGAAACAGCTTTCATAGCAGTGAAGCAGGTTGTATCCTGAAGGCTGGAAAAATGAGCATGCAACTGGAAGGTTGCCAGATGAAATCCCCAGACTGCCAGTGAGGGTCTGGGAGGAGAAAGTGAATGACTAGTGCTTTTTGTGTTTGTATAACAGACAATACAAATAAAGCTTAGGATGAATTGGACCTACTGTGAAATTTGATTGGGATGAATGGACCTTGATGTTCTTTCTCTCTGTCCCCAATCTCTTTTAATTTACTGGTGTTGTGGAGGATATGGTTCTCATCATTAATCAGCAAGACAAATGAATCCCCAGCTGCCTCGGTGTGAGAGAGCGCAAGAAGCAGAGAGAGGAGAGTGAGTGGGGGGGGAGAAGAAAGGAAGGGGTGGGGTATATAAATCAAGTCTGCTTTGATTAAATCACCTTCGTCTAGAGGACATGGCTAATAAGATCCATTAGGTTGATATTCAGGATTCTCATGTATTGTGCTAAATGTCAATAAAAAAAGAACCTAAATCATTCAAAATGGTTAATTACACCCAGGCTAATGAAAATCTTTACATTTGGTGACACTAATTAGTAATGTTCAACTCAAATTACAGTCATTTACAGAGCGGGCAATTATCTCACAGAGGTTCTGCTTTTTGAGTGTTGTTGGCCAAAGCTATCAGTCACCTAACGAATAAATAAAAGAAACATTCAGCTCCGAACACAGCGCTTGATCACAGGACGATCAATATGTTACTGTGTGGCTGGAGGTCTTGTTAAAGTCAGCAGCTGTGCATTTTAAAGTGGAAGCTGCAGATACAGTCAGAGCAAACAAGTCTCCCCCAGTTTGTCACTCACACCACATTCAATATCCTCAATGTCGATGCAATGTTTTTGTCACCACGATCCTTTAAATACAGTATTCTCTGTGTGAAGGAGTCCGTGCACTTCCCAATCAGGCCACAGAAAGGCACTCTAGCACCTGTTTCACTGCCAATCTGTTGCAAGTCACAGAAGGAGAGGAGGCGCTTTCCATGGAGGTCTAACTGGCAGAAGTGGGGTTGCAACATCTGAACAATATTTGCATTTCTCATAGATAAGACTGCAGCACAAAACAAGTCCAATTCTGTACACAGTTTCCAAAATCTGCGACCCCCCCCCCCCCCCCCCCCCCCCCATCGGATAAAATACAGCAAAGAAAGACAGAATGTCATGCACAGACGAATTTGTTACTACAATTCTCCTGAGGTTGAAATTCCCAGCCCTATGAATAAAAAGGTCAATATGAACAGGTAAAAAGAGGATTTATACTTGTGGCAATAATTT
The DNA here is from genome assembly GCF_002814215.2 of Seriola lalandi dorsalis. Taxonomy (NCBI): domain Eukaryota; kingdom Metazoa; phylum Chordata; class Actinopteri; order Carangiformes; family Carangidae; genus Seriola; species Seriola lalandi. The sequence continues at coordinate 1,091,889 of NW_019524896.1, read as the reverse complement.
CCCAAAAATCAATTCTGAATATCCTTTTTTTTAAGAGAACAGAAACATCTCAAATCTGATCTGTGCAAAAAAAAAAAAAAAGTTGTGAAACAGTGGAAAACCAAGAGCCACCATTAGTACTAACATGCATTATTTAAAATCTCTCATGACGATAAACAGCTCAACATTTGCTTTTAATTAAAGCTAAATATTGTATCTATTTTATATGTACAGCACATTATTACTTACATTATTTATTTACTTCGTTGTTTGGTGCGTGCCAGTGTTTCTGGAGGGCAGCAAAACAAAGGGGGAAAAAAAAAATGGATAGTGGGTTTAAATACAGAAAATATGTTTTGTTCAGGAACAACAGCAGAGGGAAAAGAAAAAACATCATCATACATCCACATCATAGAACTGAATCAAATGTTGATATGGATATTTGCGTCTCCTTCCACGTGTGGTGCAACAAAGGGGCAGTAATAAGTCTTTGGTTACAGGTATACAGTTCTCTCAGCCATGTTCCATCTGCTAAAATAAGACTCCTCTTCAATCAATGTGGACAACAGATTAGCTGAGATCCCGCAGCCACGAGCTTTCACGCCCCCCCAGGCCAACCTGTCGACAACAAACACGCAGATGACTAACACGCTCTTGAACTCCAGCATCATAAGCATGGCCTTGGGCTTCCTCTCCATACCCTGCAGCAGCCCTTAACATGACTGCCTGGCTTGGTCATATCACTCGCTGCCCTGCAACAGTACACACAGAGCTAAAAGAAAAAAAAAAACATGGATTAAAGATGGTGAGGCTTTAAATGCAACAAAGACAGCTCGAACACACAGAAGACAACAACTTAACTACAGCCTTATGTTTACCTCACTGCCCTGCCCAGTGAACCAAGACCCTTTAGCTTTATTTAGACTCTCAGTGGCTGAGCACATGTACAATCTAACACAACACACACATAGTAATTGCATTCAGTTGCGAGATGTACCGAACCATTTGTCTCTGTGACTGCACCCACACTTCCCTTACATATAAAGAGGGAGGGAGAAGACACTGGGTGCACCTTGCAATATCATGCAATACAATACAACACCACGGCTAATTCAAGCCTGGAAAAATGACACTTCTCTGACGATGTCAACAAATTGAATTTTCAGCTTCATCAAGGCAGTGTTTACCGCAGGGCTGTTATACCCCGCCGATGTTACCCCTCAGTGGTAGTTTCTCTCGAGTGAACCGCTGCTTAAAATAGGTCCATTGTGGCGAGAGCAGTCAGATGATCAGACAGGTTTTGAACAAACCCCCAGAAAGACCACTGAGAACAGTTAAAATAAAACCCAATCTGATGTAACTTCCTGGAAACTTTGACCTACCCGTGCTTGCTGTAGTTGTGCATTCAGTTTTACCTCAATGTAAAGTGATTTATATAACCCTGCAAACCCGGTGACCTATTTTTTTTTCACCCGTCTGATGGTCTGGCTGCTTGTGCTTCTCGATCTGCGGGATTTTATTGTGGAAATGTGACCTTGTTCCTTGATTTCGGCAATTACTTTCACCCGCTACAGCTCAAGTGATTTCAAAGCTTTTGATGAAGCTTGATGCTTTAACCATCTCCAGCACTCTCTGCCCAAAGAGCAATGTACTGCTAGAGAGGAAAGGCTGGAAGCAGTGGGAGCTGATGAAAGAACATTTACCTGAGCCCACTGCAGCAGATGGAGTAAAGATCCCAACGTGGCAGTGATCTGTCAGCACAGACATCGGTGAAGAGAATGAACCCGCAGTGAACACAACAGCTAAGAGGAGGAAGATGATGCTGCAGGTAGTGAGGAAGTGACATCACATGAATCAGCAGATCGGGGTCAGAGGTCAAGCTGCCCTGATGATGAGATCTGTAATAATTGTCTGATCACCCTGTAGTGTCAGTTACTCGTTTGAACGATCTCCAGCCTGAACACACACACACACGGGTTAGCTGTCGAACAGACGTGGATAAAAAACCAAACTAATCCACCACAACTTCCTCCTAACGTGGACGTTGTCTCTCACTTTTCACTTTGCTCCTGTGGTAATTACTACAGCCGCTAGATGTCGCCTAACAACAAAACGTAAAAACCAGCTGCACAGACAACCTGGGCTCTTTTGTTAGTACAGGAGGACAGTCTTATTTGTTTGAGATGATTATGACGTAAACAAAGATGCGACTACAGTAGACTAAAGAGTTGTAATACGAGAGGACGTATGATTCTGATTTTGGTAACACAAATTAGTTAAGTTAAATATTTACCTCTAAATATTTGAAATAAAGAGTGAAGGTTATCAACATGTTGTTGCCTGAGAGTTTTTAAATGATTTGTTTACAGTGTAAAATCATGTAACATCTTTTCTTTGCTAACATTTTTGCTAATGCTGCGAAAAAATCCTTGGCTCCTTGTATCCAAGAGCATGTGCATTTGTTTCTGACGATGTCAGTGAAGTGAACCTTGTTTGTGTTACATGTTATTTAGACTGTTTTACTATATTTCACTTTATATTGTTTTTTATTGCATGTTCAGGTCTTGTGTTGTGGTTTAAAAAGTGAGTTATGTGCGGATCTGAAGAATAAAACTAGGTTAATGAAATAGGTGGAGCCAGTTAGGTGAAGAGAAGAAGTCAAGATACACTTACATATACATTAAAAAAAACATATGGAAATCTGTACAAACATGGAGTCCCACTCAGAGCTTTGGGTGCAAATTATGATAATACAAAATAAAACAAACATGGAAAACAAAGCCAAATTGATCCACTGAGCACAAATTGTTGTTGAAAACAAAACAATCATAACAAATGCTGAACGGCATAGAGCAATTTCCTGCTGGAGTCAAACAAACAAATGTCTAGGTGCTGTTTTAACCGGTAAGTGGCTGCGGCTTCGATTTCACAAACAACAATGACAACAACTCAAAGAGGAGCTGAATGGAAGCTATGTTTTAGCAAAATACAAGCACCTTTGTGACAGAAAGGCGTTGCATTAAAACAATGTCGGATATCAAATGTGGCCATTGTTTTATGTTTTTTTTTTTTTTTTGTCAGTAATAATGACAAAACTGGAAATTTGTGTTTCAGGGACATGATTACAGTTTGGATTCAGATAGTTTGACATTTCAGGAAATGCCTTATACCCTTTTTTTTTTTTTTTGCAGAAGGTTAAGATCAATACCACTCTCATGTCTGTGCATTAACTAAGGTGCTGAACCAGACTGTAAACCATTAGAGTCTGATGGAGCAAGGTAGACAGTGGCTTTACTGCCAAACCTGTAATAGATGAGAACAACTCGTAACCATGGTAACACATAAAAGATCGCTTTAGCCTCGACTAAAACTGACAATAATCAAATGACTAAGAAATGTTCATTAGAGGTCTGTGACCAAAATGAGCTCTGCTTCTTACCCTGACCCTCCATAAGAAGATGATGGTTTTTCCCTCTAAGAAATTTTAAAGAGACACATTTTCAGTTGTTGTAATGATTTCAGTAAATAATATAGGCTACAAATGTTTGCATTACTCGCTAATGGCCATTTAATTGTTACATCTAATTAAACAAACACTGACAGGGGTCTTTTCTCTAATTCTCCACACAGTTCCTAGCTTGAGCTGTTCGGTACATGTGTTGATCTGACTACTCTGAATGAACTGCCATGGTGGAGCTCCACTCACTAGTAACTGAGAGCACCGTCGTCACCTCAGCTGTGACTTAAAGTCTGTTACTTCCTCATTAAAAGCTTATTAAGAGCCACATAATCAATCATCTGCTGTGAGATTATAGCCTTATGTGCAGTGCTTGTATTGGTTAGTGTTGTGCTGAACTGAATTTAACAGCTTGGACAAGCAACAGCTTGGCCAAGCAACAGCCTGAAAGCACCGCTGACCCATGGATGGATTACTGAGCAGGCCTACTGGCCACAAGCCCAGGGTTCAAATGGAGTCAGGGGCCTCTGGACCACAGCCTCTGAATGAAGTTCATATTCCTTGTTGGAAAGTCAGTCAAATGACTACAATGAGAAACAAAGCAACCACAAAGAGACATATAATGAGGAAAAATTGACACAAAAAACCTACAGAGAGATGCGGAAGAAGTACGAAGAGATGTAAAAGAACCACAAGGAGACACAAAATGAGCATGACTTTACACAGGGTAACTACAAAGAGTTATAACAAGACCAGGAAGAGACACAAAGTGAGTAAAACAAGATGCAAAAAAGCTAAAAAGAAAAGAGCCAAAACACTCGGCTGCAGGATGCAAACCCTGGTTTCCCATGACAAAGTGCTGTCAGGTTATGAGTCATCACAAAATAACAAATCAGTTTAATATGAATGTAATTTCTAGCAGACAGACTTGAACACAGATACATACAAGTGGTTAATTTGTGTTTAATGACTGTGTGAAAAAAAAAACCACAAAATATTACTCTCTGCATAATGGAGACCTGGTGTGATTGCAGAGCAAGGACAAGTAGCTTAATTGTTGCGAGCCCTTACAATTGGCCTGATTTCCTCAGAGGTCACGCATGCTTAAGGGTCACCATTACCACAAGGCTTTATGGGTCTGCTCTTTCTTGCCCCCTTACAATCTCACAATCAATAAATCATCCATAATCACCTCTGGTTCACCTGTAGATACTGCGCTGTGGAGGGTTTCCGTCAGCAGAGCCTCTCCACGCTCTCTCTCTCTCTCTCTCTCTCTGTCTCTCTCGCTCTCTCTCTCTCTGTCTCTCTCTCTGAGTGGGCGCTAGAGAAGCAATCCAAGGATACTTTCTAACGGCGTTCATTAGATCATTATCAAAACACAGGAGTCGAACAGTGACGTGGTGCCTGCGCATATAATGGATAAGTAATGTACTTTACATTTTCAACATACAGCAGTTTTAACCTTCTGAGCTCAACTAGGTGAACGTGTCACAGCAAGACTGCATGGGTGACCTTTCCATTACTATTGACAAAACACCACCAAGGACACACTCTGGCTTTATTGAGTGCAGCCATTTGCTGTTACGGAGTCAGTTAAAGTGTAATGAATATGATTTCGTTCTGTTTAAGCTATTTGAGGATACTGACTAATGAGTCTATAAGAGACCAACTGGCACGCACATTAAACATGAACTCAGAAGTACATTTTCTATGACTGATAGCTTGCCTCAGGTCTTCACTTTCTAATCAATAGCAGTATCACCTTTACTTATTTAAGATGTTGGCTCATTATGTACAGCACTTGAGGTATAATGAGAGCCTGAGGTGAAAATGTAATTAAAAAGATAATATCTTCCTCTACTCAAGTCATCCACTGAATACTGAATATTGTAGGTGTGTTAATGTCTAAAGTAAAGCCTGACTCATGAACATTAAATATGTATGGAGAATTACATTTCTCTATGACGGATAGCTCACCTCGCGTCAATTCCATCTACTATGCTGGAATCAATAACACTATCTCCATTTATTTAAGATGTTAGTCAAAAAGGTTCACCGCACTCATCAAGCAGGGAAGAGGAGATTGATTTTCAGAGTGTAAACCTTGTCGAATTTATTCAAGCTTTCACGCTGCTCCGCGAGGTATTACTCTGCGTTTGTGTCAATTAAGAGCGCTTGTTTTATACCGCGCGTTCACACTGGTTTATGCATGTGATAAAGATTTCATGACATCGGCATTTGCCAGGGTTCACGTCAGACTGAAAGAAAGGAGCTCCCCCTTTTATTCGAAACAAATACATCCATTCATAATGGGGCAAGAAAATGATATCTACTATATTGGTTACATCATTATATCCAGATTGTCCTCGCTTCGGGAGCTCAGTGGTGGATGTGGAAACTCTGGGTTTTGTGTGTGTGACCCTCAATTGATGTGATTGATCGGCTCAACCTGAGTGTCACTCCTGGGTTGAATTAGGTGAAGGATGACCTTAAAGAAATGGAAAATAATTAAACAGTAATTGTGGCATGTGCAAAAGTTTGAGCATCCTACAAGGCCAGTGTTGACCTTGACCGACTCTCCGACATTTACATCCAGAATTGTGTCGATATGTACAGTAGTATCCTTGTAATGCTTCCAGCAATTTCTTAATGCCATCTTGGACAGTGGAAATCACAATCTGGAAGCTCTTTGATAACTCTCTGCAGCCTTCCCTGCTCCTTCTGGGCGTCGGTTAGCTTCATTTTCAGATCCTCAGTCAGTTTTTCTTGGAGGAGCCCGCGGTTATTGAGGTTTGAAGAGTCAGAAAATTTATCGAGCTCTGCAATTATAATCAGCTAACAAGTCCTGACTGGTCAATTAAGGCCTAACAAGTTGATGATGTTTTGAGTGTTTTACAAGCAGTAGGGTGCCCAAACCTTTGCACACGCCACAATCACAGTTTATATTTTCTATTTTTCCTTACTTTACTTATTTTTTTTTCACAAAATAAAAAGTGCATTAACATCTGAAGGAAACTTTATTTGCTGCAGGGGTTGCATTTACTTCTTTTTACTTTAAAAATCAACATATCTGATTTGCCCAGGGGAAGCCCAAACAACTTGCATCTAACTGTATATACTACCCCGTTTCTCTGCTGACATTACTTGACTGTCTCATTTAACTAATTTTGTGAGGCATTTCAAAACAAGACCACCTCCAGGGATCCCTTAAATGCCCTTAATGTTCATCACACAACAGGAATGATGACAATTTTGATATTCCTGAAGCTTTTTCCAGTTGCACGCCACTCCAAGCATCCAGCCTCAGCCGCCCTCTTGTAACTATTCCTCTCACGTCAACATATATTCAATGCCCCTTTTGCATTATGGTGGTGTACTTAAACTGTCAGTGCTCTGCTCTTTTGCTGCCACATTGCTCAACTGAAAGCTATGCTGAAACAGATACAATCACTTGCTGCTATTGCTTCTGCTGCCTATAAAGAATTTCATAAGCGTAACCTAAGTCTATGCTCCCCAGGGAGCGGAAATTGTTATCGTCACTCGCCAATCCCTGCTGTGCAAATCTTTGGTGTTTTTTTTTTTGTTGTTGTTGTATGAAGTCATGTCAAAGCTTTGAATGCCAAATACCAACTCTGAGCATATTCAGGTAATAATCCATTATATAAGCTGCATGAGCAAAGTTAGTTAAGTATTTAAGCTTCATTTTGAGGCCAAGATCTACACAAGCTGAGACAACCCCGTCTCCTGGAAATGACCTGTCTAAACAACTAGACAGAAAACGCGTTTTGTCGGATTATAGCATGTTCATGAGCTGAGCGAATGAAGTGCTACATTTATTAATGACGGCAGGGTCACCAGGAGGTGGATGGGGTGGACGTCGCTGTACAAAGCACGTGACCATAACACCAGAGACCAGGGATCACATCCACAGTGCGTGAGTGTCTAAACAGAAGCATTAAAAGTGTAATAATGCTGTAGTCACTGCAAGTTGATATTGTACTGTAAGTACATTAATAATAATTTGTCTCTCTATAATATTTTAAGGTCCTTACCTTGTAAAGTGCCTTGAGATAATGTACGTTATGATTTGGCGCTATACAAATAAAACTGAATTGAATTGAATATGAACATTTGACTGATACGTTCAGTATCAACATATTTGCAACTTGCCAAATACATAAATTAATAATATATCCTCATGATGTTTATAGAAAGTTTTGTTATTACGTTTAACACAAAATGAATTTTCTGTTGCAGTTGTACAAAGTCAGAAACTTAATCTTTTTGATCCAGCATCCATGAAAGTCCCTTTGGATGCAGTGCGTGCTTTACACCCTGTTTGTCCTTGTTGCACTTGCAAACAATCTCTGGCAATATTAACACTGTCCAGAAAACAGCTTAAAATTACTAATATCTACAGAACCATTCAAAGGTTTGGACAGATTTCCCCATTCAAGTGGATGGGAATGTGCGTCCAAACTTTTGACTGGTGCTGTACATTTTGTAAGTAGTGTGACAATCTTGTAAAGCAGCAGAAAACTACACAGAGGACGCCGGGGTGTTGACTGCAGAAAACTGCCAACCTTATCCTTAAAGTTCTTTCAACTTCTGACATTTTGACTGTACATTTTGCAAGTTCTGTGAATAGTCCATAAAAAGGATTTTGTGTATCACTGAACCCACTGCTCAGACTGTCAGAATGAAACAGGTAAATGCAGTCAGGCTTCATCACCTGAAAAAAAAAACAGAAAGAAAAGAGAGAATAATAGACAAAACAATATTTGCTGCTGTGCATCCATATTAGTCCACCTACTCCAGATTTCCCTGCGATGCATCACCATCATATATTAACATCTGAAGTAAAAAACAATAACAACACTGATTATTTTGGACATTAATATCTTTTCTTTTTTATTAAGACAAGAACTCTTCATTGTTTTGTAAAAATGTCTATTTATGAACCAATACAAAATATGTATGGGAATGTGGAACTCCTTTTCTCCAATAATACACATTAACATTTCCCAAGAACAGCAGAGAGACAAAAAGAATCATCTAAAAACAATGACTGGTGAAACAATCAAAACTTTTTGGGAATCAAACGAGTTTTCTAAAGGCGGTGGTGTGTCGAAAGTGACAGTAGTACAGCCACAACAAGTTTCTGATCCTGCTTCATTCCAATAAACAGTGTACTCTTTATGACCTATGTCAACACAAAGCAATACTTCAACACATCTTTTACAGTGCACCAAATATTAAGAAAAACACAGAAAACATGTACAACATATATGCAAAATATCTCACCAATTTTGCCTCTTGGATCTAAAGTTATGTGTTGCACTTGATATGATGAGGATGTATTGTACTTGTTTTTTTATGTCACTGATAGGTGGGGCCTTAACTTTGCATTCTACCTGAGATGCAGTCACATCAGTCCGCAGCGCATGAACCTGAGACAGGACATTATCAAAAGAATTTAATGTGGAGAAAATTACATCAGTTACACTGTGAGACCAAAATCCATTTTTGTTTTCACTTTACTAAGTGTTTAATAGAAATTAAATTATAATACAATAACCTCATATATCATTCTGTTATTGAATCCTCACCATTTTTGAATAATTAAACATTTTCAAATGTATTTTTTATGATGTTTTGTTCTTGTTACTTTTTAAATTGGAACTTTGGAAGAACAGAAAATGTTGTTGTAAGGAAAAGAAATTTGGAGCAACACTCCTGCCGTTCCAACCCACAAAAGGTTTAATATTCACAAATAAAATATTAATGCATCAGCCTTAAGGGAGAGGACAATATTCACTTCTATTCCTTTATTGGCAAGTACATGTTTTGACGTCTGATTTAAATGGAAGCTGCCACATGTCACTGAAGCGAAATAGTGCTCACTGTAAAATGCAAATCACACAATCTCAGTCTTACAGATGAAGTGACATCTGCTCTGTGATTCATAAAGCAACGATAACAAGTCAGTTAACAGTTTTAGCAGACACCAGACCGTAAAACATCTAACCTAATCGGTACCCTCCCCCACCCCCACCCATCCACGTAACAAACACAAAACAGTGTCATCAGCATACAGTGTTAACTTAGTGGTAATTCCTTTCTGAGTACAGAAGTTTTAAATTAACTCAAGTTTTAACAGAAGAAGAAAACAGTTGGAGAGAGTCGGACACAGCATCTTTGATCTTTGTCTTCAACATCCCTCCTGTAACTCCCGTCTACAACTGCCACATCCAATGGAAAAGCTAAAAATATGTCCACAGCTCCACGAAGCCCTCCCGCCTTCCATAATTGCAGAAAAAAATATATTGAATGAATTTAAAATTGCGCTGATGTGTTATGCTCAGGAAAGTGAAAATTTGCACAATGCATGTCACAAGAACCTCCTCAAATGCCTTGGACAACCGTAAACCCACATTCTCTATATGGAAAGACTTAATGCTGTCTTCATGCATGACCATGATATATTAAAGCTATCGCATTGAATGTGTTGCACATTCACAAAATCCAATCAAATGCTTTAACATGGCAAGAGAGTACTGAATCTTAGATGTGAGTGTACACAAAGCAAGCAACTCCATTAAGGTCCAAAGAATCCATTAATTTGCCAATGAGGGGTTGAGTGTAAAAGTGGTGTTCAGTGACATTTTCAGCGTGAAATCATGTGAAATCTGTTACTGTTGCAGTGAAGAGGAGAGTGTGGTGCAGTGCAACTTCAGGAAACACAAGCAAATATTCAAAACACCAGCAAATGAAGCAAAGATCTGTACCACGGCATTCATAGGAAACACGCATAATCCCATTGGACGACACACACAAGGCATGAAGACGTGTGCTGGAAACACAGAAAACACAAGCAAATACAGGAACGCTGTAACACCACCGCAAGCAGCCAGCAGAAAAAAACAATCCATTCTCTGTTTGATAATCTCAAGGAATAACATGTTGAAATTCACGGCCAGGAATTTCATCATTTTAGGGGGCAAGGCCATTTGGCTTTTAGCATCACAAAAATTTTTAGGGGACAAAGGCCGTTGAGTGATTTGATGCCGACAAATAAATAAAACAAGAAAATAACACAAATGACATGAAAATCATAAATTATTCACTTTTCAATATAAATAATAATAAAAAAAATACATGTTTTAAGATGCAGTCTGTTATCATGTATCAATTTACCAGAATCTATACATATGCAAATATATTTCATTTCAGAGAAACTTATAACTTTCAGTAGATGTATCTATATTTATATAAATCATTTTGCACAGTAAAGTTCAATATCTATAGTTTATGTCATTCTTGTGTGACCATGTCCCGCTGACAAAGGCTGGAGCTTGCCAAGCTGTCCGTGACTCAGCATCTACTGTTCTGAGATCAGCTATGATATTGCAGCATTAAAACCAAACTTGCGCAAAACTCCAGATTTTGACATTGACATGGGCACAAAGGCCGTGGTGGCTGTAGGGTGTTTCTGGGGCATCACTGCCAGAGGGAGGGGCACCGACGGCCATGGCTGTCGTGATCGCCGTGAAATTCCTCCCCAGGGTGGTGACCCGTCTAAAAGGAGCAGTGATGAAACATACGAGATTCTTCTTTGCTACAGCGGTGCCAACATTAATACGAGTGTTTTCTGTATTTGCAGAGTGTTTCCTTACGCTGTTGTCAAATATGTGGATGGATTTATTCATTGGCTTATGTTTTATATATTTGCACTAGCTATATTCCCATGACTTAGTTAAAACATGGTGCTTATGCGTCCGTGCTAATTAACATTTTATCCAAACAGTTATGTAGCAACTGTTATACTCTAAATGGCTGTCACATTTTATACGAAATGTTTAGGGTCATAAAACTCATTGTTGTTGCTGTAAAATACATTTTCTGCATCTTAATCTGTGATGTTAAATTACATTATATCTTATCAAAAAGAAGTGAATGTTGGAGGTTTTGGATTTACGCTGCAGAGGAATGTGGACGGTCGACCTCAGCAGGAAATTAACTTCCACTTTTTTTTGTTATAATTTGGTTTGTCCGGTTGATTCTTGCTTTTCAACTTCAGTGCAACTTTAATTTGAAAAACCACAGGAATAGGTGCCTTGACAAATAAAACTTGAGGAACAGTTGCAGCCGCCGTCGGGGCTGGTGATAAGTGTTGATAAAATGTTCTGAATGATGCGATGTCGTGAAGCCGTGAACTATTCACACGCCCTAGACCTTCACCTCACTCACTCACCCACAACTGCAGCGTAGAGGAAGGACTCATTAAGGGAGATGCTTGCTGTGTGAACACATAATAATGACAAATAATGCCATCAATAGACCATCATTGCCACGTTAAGGGGCCAGGGCGTTAATGCAAACCACGGATTAACACCACGGAGCGCAACTTGTGGATTAACTTCTGTTACAAACAATTAATTACTTTTGGCATTCCTCAGTGCTCCCCAGCTGGCACAGCAAAACAGATCCTCGTTCAGTTTTGGCAGGTGACACATAAAGCAACGATAGAGAAGCAGAAGGAATGGGAAGGAATGATTTTTCTTTTTCTTTTTTCTTTTTTTTTAGCACGCACACACATGCAAAAAATATCAAATGTTTAAGCACTCAAGCTGCTGCACCAAAGCAAAAAAAACCAACAAAACATAGGCTATATATTTAGAAGGTGTGATGAGGGCGGAAAGACTGACCTGTCTCTCAGAGCGTTACAGTTTGAAGACATTTACTTTCCCAAAGATTTGCTTGTTTTACAATTTGACAAAAACTCACAATGACCGCGATACGGTAAAATCCACAAAGGTACTCCATTGTAATTCTAGTAAGTTGTAAAAAATATTTCGTAGTAAGGATTAGTGTACAATACGGTTGTGATTCCATTGGCTTGATTTACACTGGACTGTGTGTCTATGAAACAACATGAACCCGCTGATGGGAGGACCTGGATTGCCACGACCTTCTTCATGTCTTTGTGCAGCTTCCTTAACGCAACACAAATTTGATTGAGTTTGGAGTTTGGTTAAGGCTGTTTCTCTTTTCAGTTACGTTATGTACAGTACTCCAGCATCTTTTGGCTGCTGGTTGGCTAATATTAATACCAAATATTTTTTCAACAGCCTTTTATTACTGAGGCATCTTAACTGAGAGTCTGCCAAATCAAAAAAAAAAACAAAAAACAATTTACATTTTCTGACTTTCCCATTTGGAAGAAAATATATTCTAGAGCGGGAACAGATGGAAATCAATTGAATCTCATCATTACAACTCAATAAAAGCCGATGGGGAAAACAGGGCTACCATTCAGCCAAATAAAACGAAAAATAATACTGAACAGAGGAAGAAATTACCATAATGAAATGGCAGCGCAGTGAGGAAAAATAATGTACTACTTCTCTTTGCTAAGAAAAGTAATTGTTTAAGATGCAGCAGTGCATCTGCTCTGAAGAACAAAATGAGGCTGCTTCAAATGAATTTAAAAGCTGACTTGGCCCAATAAAATTATCCTTTACTGCCTTCCTTCTGATTATGTTTTGAATTTGATTGGAGCAGGGCATATACAGTATATCCAACCTGTTTCTCATTTATGTCCTTTGTACAATGATATGTAAAGCATTCCATGCATTTTTGGAGCTGTCAAAACTTCAGGGGGAAGAAAACAGAGAGGGAAGTAATGGCTTGAGACAAAATCACAGTATACTGGAAAGAGTTTTTGTTATGTTTGAGAGGATGCGTGTGTGCAGATACATTTAGGGAAATGAATAAAGTGGCTGTGTAATTTTACCCTCATACAAAAGCCAACAGCACATTGATAATTACAAGTGGGAGAGATGAAACGGGAGAAGGGGAGCAACGAGGTTATGCAAATGAGGATCAACACAAATCCAAAGTATGGGTAGAACGAAATAAATTCAGAACAAGGCACAGAATTTTCTGCAAATGGTTGAACTAAATAAAATTCGTACCAGCAGTTAGGGAGGTGTCGAATGGTGAAGCTCTCTACAGTGATTTCTGGCACACCCTCCCACCCCCAACCCATCCCCCTTCTTGAGTTTACCGAAAAACCGAACCCTCCCATTTTTTCTCCTTTTTTGATTTAGATTTTTTTTGTTTTTTTTTTACACACAAAACATTCCATCTACATCTGCAGACTAGACTAAACAACGGCTTAAAACCAGGCCTTTCTTTTAAAAACCCACTCCTCTTCCACTTCTTCACCCCTCTACTCTCAGTGAAAGTGATCCTGAACCAACTCCAACAACTCCCCCCCTCCCTCCCCTCTCTACCCCCTTTGCCCGGCCCCCAAAACCAGCGCGGTGTCCCAAAGAGGACACCAGAGTGAGGGGTCCTGTTTTGATTAGATGTAGTACTCTTTCTTTTCGTCCGAGTTGGTGTGGCCACCCTCTGCGTTGATGATGGCTGTATCTGCGTCCGCCGCATCGTCTGCTCCTTTGGCTTCGTGTGTGAAGTAGGTACCTGAGGAGGGAGGGATGAAGGACAGTGTCACGGACTGGATAATAGCCTGCTGCTTAGATGATACAAAAGATTAAAATGTGGACCCCTACATCCAACAGCACCTAATTATGCAAATCCTTCACCATGTGGTCATTTACACACACCGAACACCGGCGAGCCGTAATATTACACATCATTTCCCTTCTCGTTCATTCAAGATTGGCACATGAAAATCAGGGTTTTTGAAATAATCTCGAGTGCGGGGAAGAGCTCGGCTCACACCTTCAAATTAACCTTGTCAAGTTCAGCTGAGAAAAAAAAAAAAAATGAAAAAAATAAAATAAATAAAAAAGCAAACCACTTCAAACCTAATTTAGAAGATTTATTCATATCCTATCACGGTAGGGTTTGATAACGAAGGCAATATTCCAGAACGAATGGGGAAGGGCAATTCCACATGTAGGAAAAAAAACTAAATAAAAAAAGCACAAATGCTGCCTGAGTCGATAGAAACCAGGTTTTCAGCGGTGCTGTAACACGGGGATGGTGACATGTTAAGACTGCCTGTCAGAAAAAGCTTCTCTTGTCTTGTTCTCCTTATTTAGGGGGAAAAAAAAAAAAAAATGAAATACTGAATCTGACATTTTTACAGCCAGTTGGGCCGCCGCTCTCCTATATCTGCTACTTAATGTATCTGACTTTTGGCAACGCAGCCTCAGTTTGAACACTCATATCACAATTATGCAGTAATCCGCCCCCGTCGCCAGTTAATAAAGCCACACTCCTGAGCTCATTCTCAAGGCTGTGGGATGTTCCAGGTAAGTGTTTTGTCGAGTAACTGTTATGGAAAGTTTCCTACGGAGGCGGTTAAAAGTTGTTTATATTTTTTCTGAGTGACCCCGCCAGATCACAGTCTCAACATTTCTCTGCATTGTTGTAGCCGCAATGCCTCGCACTCATTGCACCCTAACTTGTAAACAACAGTCAAAGTGGCCTCCATTTAATTTGTTCTTTTTGCTGATATTGAAAACATAATGTGAACAGAAAAAAATGGCATTGTGAAAATAATTCTGGTTCATTACAGCTTGTTTTTTATTTGCACATAGCTTTGCCCATCATTTATATCAGATTCAATCATTTTGTATTAACCAAAGTATCTGCTGAGATCGTCACGGCTACAGTGACGCGGGATGTGGCCGTCAGACGATCAAAAGCGTAGCAGGCCTTTTTCTAAATCATTGTATTTGAAGCAGAGTGCACCAGTCTTTAGCAATCCCTCATTACACAGGCAAACTGTGTGCGTGGACGACTACGCCAAGTTTGGTGGGTCAAGGTTGAAACATAAAGTCAGTCTGTAAACTGCAATGGATGTTTACAACAGACACAGAGAGGGTAGTAATTTTACCGTTCACCTTTCTTTCTCTTTCAATGAAGTTTGACTGACCCACGGGTCTGTTTAAAACCTGCCTCACTGTCCTCGTTCCCCCTCAGATTTCCTTTTAGCACAGTCGCCACATTTCCCGATCTCAGCATTAAGTCAACGAGAAAAGTATTATTACTGCTGATGAGATGATGGGCAGAAATACAAAAATAAGGTCCCAGTCGTAATAAACTATAATCATCCTTTAGAATCCGCCTGGCTGTCTTTAATGAATCATGTAAGAGCCAGTGAACAGGACACAGGATGTTTGTGTTACTAACCTTGTAGGTTCAGCTCTCTGTATGAGCCTGTATGCACCTTTTGATTTTTGATCTTTTTTTATACTTTATTTAATCAGGAAATGACACTGAGATTAAGATCGCATTTACAAGTGAGACCTGAGTACAGAAAAATAAAAAATAAAATAACAGCTTTGCTTAACTTTGTTTAAATGTTTCGGTTTAATATTTGATAATGACCATTTATGTTTCTTTGAATTTACAAAATCCATTTTTGGCCTGATGAACACGAATGTCACTGACTGACTGAGTGACTGAGTGAGTGACTGACTGACTGAGTGACTGAGTGACTGACTGACTGACTGAGTGAGTGACTGACTGACTGACTGACTGACTGACTGACTGACTGACTGAGTGACTGAGTGATAAAGTTACACCATTGGTTGTTGCTCTTTCAAAAAATGATTTGGAGCAAACAAGCAGTGTTTCCAACTTTGTGCCTTTTCAGACCTTTTTTTTTTCCCAACTTTATTTTCAAAACAGCTCCTACTGACAAATCTAGAGACTTTTTGAACAAACTTTAGCTTTCCCTCGGCAGACACACCTCCCTATGCTGACTGCACTGTGCGAATGAGCTTCTCACTCACTATTTCATACTTGTTCCAATGTCTGACAACAGAAACATGTGAATGAGACCCTGTTTATTGGGAAGTCAGCTGTATTAAAATACTGTATACGTGAGCACAGAGAGTCGGTGAGAAGCAAACAGATAAAGGGCTGACACTAGGCAGAACCAAAATAACGACTCAGTCCATCTATACAGAAAGTTTTGACCTCGCCTTTTGGGTTTAATAATAGATATATTTTAGCACTCTAGATATTATTGTCTTTGTAAGGATTCATAAGATAAATTTCTTTATCTGGACTGTTGAGTTCCCACTTGTAGAGATCTGGATTTGCGGCTTCACCATGCTCTGTGGAGCTTTGTTTGTTATCCTGCTAAACTGTGAATCACCAGGCCTTAATAAATCCTGTGTGTTTTTAACCACAGAGCGGACTGTGGGGTGGATCATGTTTAGGCCACTGGGCAGGGGTAAGCCTGCCTCTACATTGCCAAAGACAAAACAGACAAAAGATCTAGACCATTAGTTTTGACGGCAGAACGGCTAAACTTTATCGGCAGGTCCAAGCAGCTGTTGACAGACGGCAGTGATACAAACCGAGCGAACCGAGCCAACGGACTGAGGAGGTGAGGCTGATTCCAAATAAACTGGACTGTGTGGGTCCGCTGTGCACCGCTCCTATAAACTACTGTCAGTATCACGAACCCTACTGCACTTTAACACAGTGTTTCCTCTGGTCGGAAACATTTCAGCTCCCCGCTGAAATTCTTCAGCAACATCCAGCTTCTGAAGAGAAATGTGAGGAAACGCTGAGCTGCAGCATCAACCATAAAATAAGAACCTGTCTCGTCTAGACTTCTACGCCGCCTCATTTACAGTATTTCCTTCCTAAAGTGGTTAATGTATCCAATTCCATTTCCTCCTGCATAAGAAATATCATAGTGTAAAATTCATTATAGATTATAATTATTTCTGTTATGAGGGCAGCATATGAGATGTGTTCTACTACTCAGCATGGCAGCATGAAAAATGTAATTTTACTCACCATCAGTAACCCGTAGCCTTAATAGCCAGTTTTCCATTATTTGAATAGCATCCATCCGAGGATGTAAAGAGAGGTTTCCACGGAAACAAAGTAAAGCGTTTACACCTCATACACCTCATCACCTGCTGGTTCAGTTTGTTTTAGAGGAAACAATAAGCTGCTGAGAAAATTAACAGGTATAACAATTATATATAATTATCATTTAAAGATTTACAGTTCGCTCTGTAATTCTTACTTGTTTTAAATCTGTTTTTATACCTGCATGTATAAAGTCATATTGTTTGTCTACGTTCCTGATGTTAATCCTCAAGTCACTGTGTTTTCTTACGCTGTTTTTAACTTATAGAGTTACAAGTTGGGAGGAACCACAGGCTTTGTAAACTCAATATTCAGGAGTCCTCTGGATAATTTCATGATTCTAGTTTTATGTTATGGCCATTAGGTTAAGTTTTTAAATCATGTCAGTTTACCACAGCGCATGTCTGTAAATACTACAACACCCATGAGTCTCTGCCACCGTTACTACGTAGCAGAAGCCAGTCAGAGGTAAGATTCGCAGCTGTTTTATTTATTTATAAAGCTTCGTTGGCAACGTAGTTGATAATTCATCAAAAACTGACCCAGAATCAGACAGTGCATTCATCTTAGCTGCAGACTGTACTATCCCTTTTGTAAAAATGTGTTATCTTTTGCTATCCAGGGTATTTTTTTCATATTTAATTCATGATGTAGTAACACACTTTCTGCTGCTTTCTGAGATTTTTCTCATATGGCATCTGTCATATTGGGAAATAGTAGGGAGAAGTTGCCCCATGCAGTTTTAGTCAGTAAAAATGAAATGTGTTATTATTTTTATTCATTTTCAGATGCCATTACCTTTGTGTCTTGCAAAGTAGCGCCCCAGGACGATGAGTAGACAGAGCATGGCGAAGACGACCACGGCCACCACTCCTCCGATCACTGCATGGTCCACTGTTCTGGGCGCTCCTTCTCCAGCTCGAGAATCTGAAAGCAAAAGCAAAAACCAACTCAGTGTGGACGGACAAACAGCCGCCGGATCCCTGCGGGGCCGTGGGACCGGTTAAATGTGATAGAGATGGAAACCACACTTCATTTCAGTGGAGGAACCTTGGAGCTGCGAGGCAAGGTGAGTTTATTTCTACAGCACCATTCAAACGCAAGGCAATTCAAAATGCTTTATAATTAAAAGTAGAAAATTGAGATGACATTAAAGTAGCATTTAAGAACTGAAAGCTATTGATCAAAGTTAATATCCGTTTATGGACGTGAAGGGCCCTTCCTGTTATAAAAGAGGAGCAGACATTTTAACCAACACCTCCACTCTGCTGTAGGAAAGTGAATAGGAGAGAAGATGATTCACATAAATGTTGCATTGAGGTGTGACCTGAAGTTGATTCTGCATCTGCAAGGCACTTGTATATCAATATAATGCAGGCTATACATTACGGATGCATTTTTGTGCTTTTAGCTTATTTGGATACCATTATTCCAAACACTTAACCTTCACTTCCAGGCTAATGCTTTTTTCTAAAGACTTATTTTGCAGAATGCCAGAAAGAAAAAAGAAAAAGTGAAGTCAGGACACTGTACAAGAACCCATTCTTAGCAATCAGTTCATGTGGAACAGACCTTCAGCCCCTACCATCCATTACCTGTAGTAACTGGCTAAAACCCCCATCCACGTGCTCCTCCAGCCCAGTTCCACACTCAAGGGATTTGCTGAGTGAGCTCCAGGAAACGGAGAGAGCGAGCCACAATTTATTAACGAATAACAGGAAACAGAGAGAGAAACACCGTGGATAACATCACCTACCGCCCGCCTCCGCATTTCTGCATCACCCAACCCGCAGGTAAAAAGGAGTGAAGGAGGCGGCGGGGGCGGCGCAGTGCTACCTGTCAAACTCAACAAAACATTACCTGATAGATCTAATAGGTTATTTTGACTTCAGATTTTCTTTTTTAGTGCTGGGCAGATTCAATTAAACTGAGCAGGAATCCTTCTGACATCCAATTCGCTCTTGTCAGGCTGCTAAAGCTGTGCTTTAACACTCTTTCCTATTACGATGTTAATGTGGACTTTGGCTTTGGGGGAAGTGGGAAAGTGTGTGTGTGTGTGTGTGTGTGTGTGTGTGTGCACGGTGTGGTCAGGAAGGTGGGGGGGCGGGTTGAACGGTTGCAGAGAATCCTTCTTGGTTGTCTATATTAGACTTTCCAGGTGTAAGTCTCCGCACTAATTTTCATTATATCTCATGTTGTCACACATCATGAGCTCTTCCTCGTGGATTCACCTGTGTAAAGACGACAGAGTCAACCAGCGTTGCAGAGCCTTAATCTGGCTATATATAACCAGTCTGGCCTCGTCAACGTTCAGGGGTCACCAGAAACTTCCTCTTTTATTTTGAGGACCGTGAAGTATCCACAGCAAACTACATGGAAACCATTTTTTCCCCCCCTGGTTGCTTTAAGATTAGAAATCCCCCTGTCTGACAGCTTGTTCCAGCTCTTCATTGAAGTTATATGATGCTTACACTCAGAGAGAGATTCAAACCGAAGAGTTGGGTTTTTTATTTCATTTTATGATTGCACCATTCCATCAAAAAAAAAAAAGAAAGAAATATTCTACACTGCGCGCCATTTTATACCCATATCACCAAAATTCAGCCTGACATAAGTGATATTTCTGGAAACTTTGGGATCTCCACTAGAATTTTAAATAAAGTTAGAAGAAGTTTTTTTTTTTTTGAAATACCAAAGTGCCACAGTTTTCAAGGAGATATTTGACAGCAGGGTGGAGAGAGATAAAAAAGGAAATCTCTACCTGGTGGCTAATAATGACCGTCAGGTGACATGAAAGTACTTTAAAGGATGATACAATCTGAATCTTATTTCCATCGCTGCGACCACCATCCCTATTAATAATAACAACACTGTACACTCAGTAAGTTAAAAGCTGAGATCTCAGCTGTGGGTGTTAATGAATCCAAGCTGACTGTTTGCTTTTTACTAGAGCTGACAGTTCGTTAATGTGTATGTTTTATCATTTCATTTGTGCAGCACTTAATTTGTTCCCAATTAAGAAATAATGTATAAATAATCCACGTGTCGGGAAGAAGTGCAGTGTGACACGTTCGAGAAACAAACACTTCTTCTGTTTCCCAAACTTGACAGAGAACAAAGAAAACAAGAAGAAAAGAGAGAATCTCTTTGCTCTTATGTAAATAGCTCATGAAATCCTAACAGCACCTAATGTTCTCTACCTATAAACAAAACAAAAAGAATTCATATTTCCTCGTTGTCGCAGGAGGATTCTGTAGCGCGATGCTTCATGGGTTTAGGTGTTCTGGTGTGTTTTGTCATTACTGATCATGCATTGCCAACCACGCTCTCCAGACATCCCCCTCTTCTCCTCCCAGTTTGATTGCAACAAAATCTTCTTAAAGATGTATTTGATTTTTAAATCTAAGTGATCACAAAGCCGGAATCTCTAACTTTTTAGGTGAGCTGCTGCTGTTGTAGCAACATTAGAGGAGTTCTTGTTGGATTGACAAAGCAAAAAAATAAATTCTGTCTTAACCAAACCAGAGAAAAAAGAAAAAGGGTTTTTCTGGGTTCCATATTTAATGAGCCCTGTTTGTGAGCCCGGAGAAGTGTCTGGATGTGCTGTCAGTCTCTGCAAGCACTCAGTGCCAATGATACCATAGAAAGCAATTTGCATGTCGTATCAGTGTGTATCACTTATGAGCAATTACTGTCACCTCGTGAAATTCAGTACATTTGTCTTATTATCTCACATGGGGGAGTCAAACTTCAAACTGCATGGGTCATTGTTTTAGCAATCAAAGGAGCGCACAATCAAGGCAATTTTAGTTATTGCCTGTCCTCAAAAGTCATTCCTGTTGTGGATGAAAAAGTACCGACGAGCTCCACGACAAACTGTTTCCTCTGACTGCAGCTCTTAATTACAAGAGGAAAAACACAGGAACTGCTTCCCACACACGCCTGAAGCCTAAATTCACAAGTAATATCCAACATGGCTCGAGCCATGTATGAAATTATGTTGTTGCTCCTGGTGTCGAACCTTTGCACAACTCTTGAGCTTTCCAGCTTATTTTTGCTCACTGTTTTGGTTTCGGGGTCATTGAGCGTTCACTCTCATCAACCCCGTCTCCGGCTGCCGTGGAGCAGCTGTTTTCAACTGACTGTGAGCAGGTGGACAAAGTTAACAACTAGCTGGTGAGGAGCTATGAACTGTAAGATAAGATACGTTTCCCTCTAGTTGTTGGTGGAGACCAAAGCAGAGCAGAAAAAAGAGAGTAAATATTGGATTTAAACTCTTCCTGTGTTCACAAACATGGCACCAACGGGATGATAATGTTGCTTTATGTGTCACCGTCACGCCGCATGTTAAGCAGAACAACTTTAGATTAGTGTTGGCGTTATATTTGTGTCTGTTGTTTCCCTAAAAATGAAAAATCTGTTTTTCATAATACGCCTGTGTTGTCTGGACTTACCTCAACACCAACACACAGCTCTGTCTCTCTTTGAAATGTGCCTGAAATGTAAACGATTAATCAGGAATGGGCTTCAAAACAAAGTGTCCACCGGGCTAAACAAAGCAGGACACAGTCAATCAAGAGTGTGGTCATTTTGGCGAGGGAGGAGAAACGCCTACCTTAAGTGGGAATGTGGAGTATCTCATTTTCATAAGACATGTTGACAGAGGCTTGATTTGAGACAGAGGAGATCTACTAATTGGATCTTCTAATCTGCTAATTAAGCATTAGTGATTCCACTGGTATGCCCGTGCTGCCTGCAGATAGAGGGGCAATCAGGAATACAGCAGCGCTGTGTGGGTGGGGTGTCATAAGAGCACATTGGCTTGTCAAGATCCACTTCCATTGCCCACAACACTCTCGGTTAAAGAGTGAATGTAATTAAAGTTCCAATGAACCTATTCATTGAACCTATTTAAAAAATGTCAGTTATATCTTTTGCCTCTCAGGTAGCGCACTACGCTGCTTACATACAGAGTAACTCGGCCGGAGATTTATCGTGTCTTTTTTTTTCTCGAAAAAACGTCAAAAAGTGTGTAACTTCATAGAGACAGCAGAGCCAGGAAGTGAGAAAGAGAAGCGGCGACGGGGTCAACCAAAGTTAAAAATGAGATGATTAAAAACAATGTCATAAAATTTTGACTTCAGCAGTGACATCTCTGACTCTTACCAGTTTAATCCCCGCTTCTGAAAATGTGCCGTCTCTGATTTAAAGGCCTCATTACTTTTGATATCTGTTGAAGTAACTCGAAGAGGCCGAAAATGCTCGGGATCCAAACCAAAATTGATGCGGTAGAGGCTGAGAGATCCTGACTTTGAGTCCCTGGTGCGGGTGAAGCTCAGAGAAATCAATAGATCCTACATTACCCATAATGCAACCAACAGCATCTCCATCATAATCCACCCCAGGCCGAGAGCCCTGATAACATCAAGGTCATTTTATGTTGCTTTATGTGTAAAATTAATGCTGGGCTCCATTACGATCATGGCAGGAGATAAATTTTTGATTTACATAAGAGGAAGGTAATGTGTGATGTGTCATGAGAATAGATGTTGACTCCAGGTTGCCACGGACAACATCACTACTGAGCAACCTTGACTCTTCCATTAAACATTTAAGGGAATACAAACAGACAAAATATAATATGTGCAGCAGTTTTTGGGGTTTAAAGTTCGATGATTCTCTCACTTACTTATGTGAACAACGTAAGGAGATTTACTGCGCCGGAGTTGTGAAAATGATGAGTCGTTAGTTTCTTTAAATCAGGAGAAGTATGATTTAACGCAGACTGCATTTTAATATTTTTGAATCAATGGTAACCTCATACAAACACATAAAGACACGTGAACTCCATGTTGTGGCGAGACGTGAGCTGGTTTGCAAGTGTTTTTTCCATATTCAACATATCCTGCCTTATTTTCACATAACTTGAGGAAGAAATTGGTTTAAGCACTATATCTCAGACAAGGACACTCTGAAGAAACCTCTTCAACAGACAATATTACCAACACTGAGGCGACGGATCTGAGGGAACTCCACAGTGATGATCACTTGAGAACATGGGACGCTTAAAACAAAGAACATAAAGACTGAGGCAGCACTGGAAAAACAATTTATGGCTCCGCTGTGTATGACAGAGACGTCGAAAGGACAACAAGCTGGCGGAGTGTGACTTGATTTAAAACGGCTGCTTCCTTTGTTTTTTATGTTGAGATGTGTCATCGCAGGTTGATGCACGTTGACACATCTGAATATGGCTCTTTCCTATTATTCACATCCGCTGGGTCAATGTTTTCCACTCCCCACGTCAGCGCATCCCGGTTCCCTCACTAATGCTCTCACTGAATGTGCGGCTATGTGCATCATCGATCTTCGTGACAGGTTCTGTACTGAATGTTTTACTTGGAATTCGATGCAATTCAGTTCAGTTTTATTTGTGTAGCGCCAAATAGCAAACATCACAAACATCCTACAGAGTCCACACGGTACAAACACGATGACCAGGCGCTCTGCTGTGTGTAGTACGCTCATATTTAAACAGTGCCTTTGTGGTAACCTTCCTTAATTGTGATTGGTCAGATCATGTGAACCCTTGTCATTGCCAGGGCTGTGTTGCCAATGAAATGCCGGAGTTAGCTGGAGTTAACCAACCAAGCAACTAGCCAACCATGACGGGGTCTCTGCCGCCACCGGGAGCTAAAATCGCCAACAAGGCGCCATTGAACACTTCCAAACAACGGGCGAAAGCATATGGACAGGAGGTCATGTCATTTTAAACTTGGCAGGGGGAAGTGTCTTCATCGTGTACCGCGGTTGCCAAGAAACACAGCTTCGACTCGGGCTCTAACATTGTGCTGTAATTAAATTAGATAATAGAGTGAAAGGCAACGAAACTTCAGTTTATCATGAATTTAAATCTTTTCTCATTCTCTAACATTTATCTTTTTTTTGCAGTGAAATGACACGTGTAATTAACACATCACTCGTATTTAATTTCAACTCACTTCCTGGTGCAACATTTGCTGCTTTTAAAATAGAAAGCTCACACCCAGCTGTGAATGGCGCTCGGGTAATCTTGGAAATGAGATTGAATATTGTCTAATCTACACCTGATACAGGTGCGTACTTTCTTTTTTTTTTTTATTTGTGGTATCCCTCATGTAATATAAACCTTTGTCCGTGTAATGAATTCCCTTTTTGGTGGCAAACAATATAACAATACAGTCAAGAGAAGAAAGCAAATGTTCCAACTCCTTCCAAAAAAATAAGCCAACCGAGTGTTATCTCCCAGGAAACCATGCACCTTGTTTTTTGTTTTTTTTCTGATGGAGGTATTCATCATTTATCTAATCAAGGCCGGTCTTCGTCCAAAATGTAATATAATTATAGGGCTGTTACTGTTCTCAGGATATTAAGCTGTATGTAGGCCACAGCTAGCTCGATAAACACCTTCTAATAATGGCTTTTAGTGGTCTCAGGAGTGACTTATCCTAACACACAGAGGACTCTCTACGGCTCCCAAGGCCAAATGAGTTTGCGGCTTGTTGCAGAGATGCACATCAGTCCTGTTAATGGGGACAGTGTTTGAAAAAAATAAAAAGAAAGAAAAAAATAAAAAGAAGCCCAGTGGAGCTTCTCTCCATCCACCAGACTGCCCTTTCTTCTCTCATGCGTGATTATCAAACA
>NW_019524896.1:1051862-1066878 GCF_002814215.2 Seriola lalandi dorsalis | reverse complement strand
CACACACACACACACACACACACACACACACACACACACACCCCCCTCCTCCAACACTCTCCTCCCATCCCGCTGTCACTGAGCTGCCTCCAGCCTCGGCCATTTCAACAACAGCTGAAAAACTCCCCTGGATTTATGCTCGTGGTTGTGAAAAGTGGCCAGAAGCCTGGTTTGCGTGTGTGTGCATGTGTGTGTGTGTGTGTGTGTGTGTGTGTGTGTTTTCAAGCTGAATGATTTCTTTTTTTTTTTTTTTTTTCAGCGTGACACCAGATATCTGAGGATTCCCTTGTATTAGAAAATGTAATCTCTTGCCCTTAACAGAGATAAGGTCAAAACAACTGACTGAGTGATATGTTCATTATAAGGGAAATGTCATGACATTACTTATCATCAAAAAGCAGAAAATAAATAAAGTAAAAACGTTTTTAAACGCTCCACAGAGAAGAATCTCGTTAAGGTCAAAGTCACAGAAATGTAAGGGGCTGATAAAAAATGGACTCCCCAAGTCAAATCCTATGTCTCCTCCGCTCTTGGCATATTGATAACAACAACAACAACAGAAGAGACTGTGTGCATCCTGATGTTGTGAGACAGAATACTATCAGTGAAATGACATCAGGGGCTTTGTGTAGATCTGTGTACACAGCAGACAGCCCTGGGTGAAGGAACCGTGCCAGGCAAATGAGGGGCTAATCCTGGAAAAGAAGCCCGAGACAATGGCTACATTTACATACATGCAGTAAACAGACCGTAGAACATCCTCTGGTCAAGGTCGTACTCAGAGATGAGCTGTTTACACGAACCTTTACTACTGTAGCTCGCCTCACTGAAGCCGACTATTTTCCATAAATCAACAAATCTAAGGATAGTTGTGATTATTTGCAGCTTCAGCAGTTTCCCCTTCGTTCCCGGAAGTCTGCAGCCAGCAGGGAACAACGTGACAGAGTGAACGACTAAAAAAAGGTTGTAGGGGACGTTCAAAAAATGTGAGTGTTCTGGTTTGTCATCACTAGGGCGAAGCTCTGGATGAATTAAGGTGACTGAAGGTGGCAGCTAAAACAAGACTTAAGGCCAGTTCAAATCTTCTTTGGTCCATGTGAGGGAAACTACACACGGGGCAGTTTGTGCCGACCGCTCATTCTCCACATTACAAAAATGAAGTGTTGTTGTGAAGAGAGTTTTTTGCGAGGAGATCCGGTGTCACATTCATAGGATTCTTTTTTGAAACAACACAAAGAAAGCCGAGTGAATGTTGAACTCCCACCCTTATTCTCTTACTCTCGTTAAGCTGTTGTACATTATATCATATTTCCCCTGTTTGTCTTCCTCTTGTTCTCTTCTTCTTCTTCTTCTTCTACGCATTGATTTTTATAGCGGTTGGCAAAAAAAACAAAAAAAACGCAGCAGTGGATTACTGGCACCAACTTGAAAGGAGTGCCGATCGGGAATTGTGCATGCATGGAACGCCAGACCTACATAGACCGATGCAGGACACTACACTAACAGGCTGAAGTGACAATGTTAAAATGCTGCTGTTTATCAGGAGGAATGAAGCTTTAGTGTCACTTTGGATTAAAGCCAAATGAGTAAATGTAATGTTCACCACGTAAACCAACTTGAAATTGTGACGCAGTGATGGCACTAACTGAAAGGTCTGGGGATCACCATAGTGATGACACTTCATCCAGTATTAGTAGAAGCATCGCACTCAGGACCATTGTGCAGCTTCACTGAATGAAATAATTCAAACCAGACTCCAAAGTCAAAGTTAAGTCGTGTAGAGTTGAACACTGGTGAACTTTAACATGCAAATTTGCTCGACTGACCCACTGCAAATCATCTTGACAAGGGTGACCTTTGAGGAAATGAAGAGTCCAAGAGAGTCTACTATATTAGAACCAACCAAAGCAAATGACTGCGACTGCATATCCTGTCTTTTGTGAGGAGGTGCAGGTGTATTCTCCTGGGCCACTTTCTTACGAGCCATGCCTTACCCTGGTTAATGCTAAACTACACTTCTGCAAGCTCTCACATATAGTATGCATAAAGACCGGCTGCCACCAGAGACAACAAGGAAGTGTGTAAACACTGTCAGGAAGTCTCAGAAGGACTATTATAATTGAATTCCATATAACTGTTTAATCACAGCTACTTGAAGAAGAGTAACTGTGTGTTAAAAGACGTAGCTCCAAATGTGCTTGAATCAGCGTGGACATGGTCCTAATTTCTTAATTTGACACTCGCTGCACAGAACTGCGGCTGCTAACGGACAATAAATGCTTCAGAGTCGGGAAAAAAAAAAAAAAAAACAGAATTGTGTCATTATGTAAAGATGGAGGCCCAGCAGAATATTTCAGCCGTTATCCCCGTACGCCTGCTTTGTCATGCTATTTTGGACGTCTTTGAGGAGCAGTGTTGTGGCACAATCTCTGTCAGGTGTAGCAACACTGACAGTGATAATAAGATCCTTTAGCGGGGCTGAGTGCATGGTGTGGGCCTCTAATCCAAGCCTTACCTCAAAGGAAATTCAGACCAGCTTACATGCATGGATGGTGTCAGGGAAAAAAAAAAATGGAAGAGAGAAAATCTGCTCTATTCCACATACAGCTCACATTATAGCCAGAGGTTGTATCAGTGCTGCTGAAAGGGAGAGAAGCCAATGACAATGGATATCCAGGACTGGGTTTGTCTCGTTTACACAAAATACTGAGGGTATTTTCTTTTTTTTATGTGATTTTCTGACAGAAATATCCTCACAATGACAAATCCCTGGTTGTATCTTCATGAAATCAATTTGGGAAAACATTTACTCTCACTGTTTTTGCCAGAGAGGAGAGCCAACAGGAACGGTAAAGAAAATGGCAGAAGAAAGTGACCGAAAGCCTTGAAAGCATTTGCTGAGGGAGCTGGAGCTGCGAGTACAAATTAGAGAGGGAAAGAGGGAAGAAGGGGGAACACAACAGTTATTAATAATCAATTTAATTTCCTCTCAGATCTGTTTTCTTTTTCTTTTTTGGAAGACTGTTATCCATGAGCCAGATCACTGAATAAAGCTGTTGCTCCACAAAGTCTGATCAGAACATATTCCTTTTTTCTCTCTTCTCTCCCCTGTCCTGTTGTCCTTCATGCCAACGCCGGCCCGGCCACGCTTAAAGTACAACCATCTCTGATGAAGGTTGCAAGACTTAGTTGCTGTCATGGCAACACAGAGCCTAAATGCAAATCATAATAGGAGAATTCAAAAAGGAAGAAGATGCAGGTCACGTGCCTTGGGATCCTACTTTGCGCTACGTTTTAATGTGGTTCAAATTACAACTCAAAACGTGTGAGAAATAATTCCAGCTTTTGAGCTCATCAGGCTGCTTACAGCTGGTATTAATACGTGTTCTTGTTATCTCTACTCTGCCTGCATTGTGATCCGTTCGCAATATACATATTAAGTAGGTGAAGCTGGCAGACTTGTCCAACCAACCTGGCCTGCTTCTCAGGTGCCATGTTGTGCAAGGATGAATGTCACGTGACAGTTACCTGGGCTACTTGTTGTTAGCCGAGCTAACTAGGTTTTCATTTACTGTAAGTAGGTAATCAGATCAGACGGATAACAATCAGCCAGCACTTTGGTCCAGACTGAAATATCTCAACAACTATGGGATGGACTGCCGTGAAATGTTTTTACAGACATTCATGTTCCCCAGAGAAAGTGTCCTGATGATTTTGATGTGCCACTGATGTTTCTTTCAGAACCACTATGAGGTTGACATTTGTGTTTTAAGCGAAATGTCTCAATAACTATTGGATGGATCGCCATGACATTTGGTGCAGACATAACATACAAGATCCCTACAGAATGACTTGTAATAGCTTTAGCGATCTCTCAGCTTTTAAATGTTTCATTACTATTGTTTATGACCAAAAACATACAAAGCTAATAACATTCCCATCAGCCTCAGCTCCACTTTGCACTTAATGCTAATGTTAGCATGTTAACATGCTAAGATAGCGAACATGATGAACACCAGGCTATACACCTGCGAAACATCATCATGTGCATGTTGTCATTGTGAGCATGTTAGCATGCTGATGTTAGCATGTAGCTCAAAGCCCCACTGTGCCTCAGAGTACAGACTCAAACTAGCTAGCTAGCTTGGCTGTAGACTTTTGGTAAAAACCTGGCTTGGATTTGCTGCATTTGCATCAGCGTTACGTGCGATGTTTTCCTTATCCAGGTAGAAAGTCCAGATACAGACTGTATGTTAATAACAGGTATAGATGTTCTTTTAGATCCACATATGAAAACATGCTGCTCTAACTAGATCACTTACAGATCACAAGTCACATGTAGTGCTGGATTTAAGGTGATCCGTATGATGGATAACAGAGCTTTGTTTTTTTTGAGATAACAACAGGATAATTATTCCGTGATCTTCACATAACAAAGCTCTATTATCTCGAACGGGATAAAAAATATTTGCAAGTTGCAAAAAAAAAAAATCTGTTTTTATTGTTATTTAAATTACTGACTAAACTGAATGAACCAAAGGAACAAGGTTATCTTGGTTTCTCGAAATGCGTATGTCAGAACTGGGGTGTTGAACTAATTTAGGGCAGATTACTAACATATTTTTTTGTCGGCAATAGCACTTATGTTTATTGTCACGTTATATGTAATTACTGTAGGTAATATGCTAAATTGTTCTGGCAGGGGGTGTAAAAAGGGCTTGAGAGAGATAATGTGACAGCAGTTGGTGAGAGGCTGCTCTGATGGTGCAGGTGTTATCGTTTCAGCAGGTAGCAGAGCTGGGCGACAGATGGGGATGATTGACAGCTCGGGTTAATGTGAAACTGTTTCACTGGTTTGTGTGCATCTGGTGGCTGAACACAAACAGTTCTGATAAAAGCAAGGACATTTAAAAACAGACAGACATACACGGAGATATCACCAAAATTTCCAGGTGAGATTTGCGAAAAAAAACAACACATTTTTTAACATCTTCTAACGTGGTAAATTATTCATGTACAGTATATGTGAACAAGCCATGCACAAAGACATAATGCAGTGCAATATTTTCATAATTTGGTTTGTGAATTTTTGAAATGCAGTAAAAAATAAACATGTTGCAGGATGTTTTTAATGGAGGAGGGACTTTGGGGTTGAAAACACAGGCTGCTGAGCCTGACATCTACATCTGTTCTGTATACTGTATCTTTATATCATTTGTATGAGGGTTCATATGAGTCAACAGCCAGAACAGTTTACACGTGTGTCCCCTTGTTGCCACATCCAAAATCTGTAACTGTTGTTCAGCCTGATTAAAAGCATCAGATCAACGTCACACACAAGGGGAAAAAAAAAAGAAAAAAAAAAAGATTTCACTTCCCTGATATTTCATCACTTGCCTGTTGATTTCATCATGTGAAAAGCCAGTTGGAACCTTAGAGGTTCACTTACCTTTCAGCAGGTGGTTAGGTATGAGAGGAAAAGGAGTTTTTTTGGATGGGGGGGGGGCTGTTTGTCACCTGTCATACCCAGTTGTGAGTCTGAAACTAATTAATGCAGCATATGTGCCTCATTTGAAGACAGCCCCCCAAAGGTGGGTTCAAGCCACTGAGTGCCAGCCTGAAATACAAACACATCTATCTCTGTGTGCACACACAGAATGCCCACATACATCTTAATGGACTCCCTGTAACAAAGAGCTCTTTTCTGTGCTACAAACCATCCTTCTTTCCTACAGGCGAGAACCCGGCCTCTTCTCACTTAAAATCATGAGTGAGTGGAGAGTGAATGTGGAAAGCAAGTCGACAACTCCATTTTGTTGTATTTCTGCAGTGACTCAGTTGCACCACCCCGATGACTCCCCTGCCCTCGTGAGAGAATTCATCAAATTCTGTAACTTTTCTTTCCAAAAAAAAAAAACACCTTTCAGTTATTCCACATATTTGTTGACTGCAGAAATACTGCTTTTGTGTCAATGCTGCAAAAAGCATAGGATTAAAAATCTAAGTTTCCACTCTGTTTACACCTTTATGATATGAACACTACATGTCCTAGCTCGCCTAGCCGTATATTGATTATAAATAAGTAAGGCTGCTCAGAAAGTTGTCATGTTCAGTGGTTTAATCCATGTTTTATAGGAGATCTTCATGAAAAGAGAAAGCTTTATGCAACTTTAAATTGCTTAGGGTTTTTTTGGCTCAAGGTTTTCATTAATTAATTAATTCATTCATTAGCCATACTGCTTATCCTTTTTAAGGGTCTCGGTCTCTTTAATATAAATTGATGGAGGGGAACATAAAACATGTTAATGGGACGTTCTGAGCTTGAATAAAGTCAAAAACAAAAAACAGAAACAAACTTTCACAGATTTCGTCTCTGCTCTAGTTTTTGTTCTATTTAATCTCATTTATTCCCATCATGTTTTGGGTAATGTAAAAAGAATGTGAGAAATTTGCTGGTGTCTGTCATTTAATCCTGAGCCGTATTTTTCACTTACTTATATTTCTTTGCATTTTGGTGAATCTGCACAATAGAAAAGCATCATAATTAGCTGCTAGCACTTCCTGTTTGACACTTTAACCACCTGCTTCTGATACTGAAGAAAACGTCATAATTTAACGACAGAGTTCCCAGGGGAATTTCTTTTTTTTTTTTTTTACATGATTTCTAAACAGATGTGTGGATGTCAATTCCACTGATTCCACCATTATGTTCCCTATTTGTTCAGTTGTTACGGAGGCGTGACGTGTTCGACGGGCTGAGGTACCCCGAGTTTAACCGAGGCCAAAACCATCTCGTCATCATCAAACCAACAAATTTGTTTGTGTGCACACAATCATCAAACTCATGTTGCGGCTGTCAAGAACATGCTGCTGTGTCCCTTTAACCTACCAATATGTCACGTAGCCGGTGAGGTTGGCAGTGCCATCTGTCCCACTGATAGTCAGTCAACCCGAGATCACCTGTGCGCCGCGGCCTCTGAAGGCTGCAGCAGCTCAGTCTTCTACTTAAGAAGCCGGCATTTGAAATTTGGCCAAATTTTCAAAAAACACGTCTTTCTAAACTGGTTTCATACTCACAAAGGTCCACACAAGCCCACACATCAAACACACAACAGAGATAAACTTCTCCATTAACAAAATACTTCACAAAGTTGCCTGATGGCAATTTGGCACATTGTGTCCTTATCATTTAATGAATGCCTTGTCTCTTTAATGACATCCAAATGTGACAGCTTAGTCCTTGGATTAAAGAGAAACGTCCTGTGCTTCACCTCCCACAGTCCCACCGTGAGCAAAGTGGCCATTAAACTGCTGTATTCCCCTCCACTACTACATCTCTGAGCGCCGCTCAATTATCCCACTACTTCCGCACGCTCGCTGACAGCCGTGTTGGCAGGTGTGTCCTTTCCAGATGTGCTCTCTCTGCTCGGATGGGAAATTAGTCAGCGCAGCTAGCCATCAGCTAAAGCAACTGACACCTTCCACCAACGTGCCCTTTCATTACGAGCGAGAAGACGGAAGTGAAATGAGAGGAACGAGCGCTGGTTGAACAACCGCCACCAAAATGCTGGCACTGGCGGGGAGTTGATTTACCTCACGCAGTTTACATGATGACAGGAGGAAATCCTCCACAAAGCAAAGCCTTGATTATTGAGTGCGGTGTTGACAAGCGCTACTGTCTCACAATGCAGCTGAACAAAAGTGACAAAAGTAGTGGTCAGTGGCGCAATAGCTCCCACTCAGAAACACGAAACAAGTAATGAATCCTTGTGGAAGCTTTTTTTTACTGGCTCCTCTGGTATTTTTAACTTTGAAATGCTCCAGAGTCACAGTTTGATTTATGTAGGTGCAAGCATTGTGTACTGTACTGAGCAACTGCCAGAGTAGTGCGCCATTAAAAAGGTGTGAACTTTACAGTACGCTAATGAGGATTTGTCGCAATTCCACTAAAACAAGATTCTTCTCATGAGCCATCAAAAAAGTAAATATATTCTTAACATTTCTATTTCTCTTCATATTTATTGATGCTTCCTTTCTGAAGAAATTTGCATACATGATGGTCCCTGCAAACAGGAAATGGTTTGCTACCATGTCAACTATCAGTTTTAAAAGGCCATAACATGTTGCTTGCTGTGGAGGAATGAAAATATTAACAATTAAGAATTAAGTAAGAATACTGACTCTAAAATTTTCAAAACTGGCATGAAAAAGCCTCACCGTATAATTTGTGTGTTCATTTTAGATTTAGTTAGATTTAGTTCTTTTCGTTCCCTAGGCAACACAAATGACGTGTGCTTCTGAACGCCTGAACGCTTCATGTTCTTTGAAGAGTTATTTTTGCTCTGATGAAGCCTGTATTGGTCAAAATTTGTAAGGTGATAATAAAGCAAGGCTTTGAAATCAACTCGTTAGCTCCTTCCCTTATAATGAGTTGCAATAGCTTTAGTCATCTCTGCTATTCTAGTGTATGAGCATTTTTGTTTTGCATCAACGCCTTTAACTCTTTGGTGAAAAAATGACTTTGTGCCACAAGAGCTTCCAAGAGGCAGAAGTGCAACGGTGTTTATCCAACATGCATAATAAAATCAGTCATTATGGCTGAGTTTTTACAGTTTCTGGGTCTCTCTCTCATTTCAGCATCAGAGCTAAAGCTTAATTTATAAGAACAAAATGTGTCAGCACCCTCTCCTCCAGTCCACTGGCAGCTCATCTCAGAGCCTCCTCTTTCCTCTGCTGCATGGTTAATTTGTTCCCTCCTGCCCTCCGTGCCTCTTCCCCTGTACCTGGCCTATTTTAGAGGGAAGTGGACAATCTTGGGAAGAACCTTCGAGCTCAATAGTGTCTCAGCCTCCTCTCCCTTTTTAGTCACGACAAGCGGGGCATCACTATGGCAACAACATTTGAGAGGCTATCGGGAGCCTGCCGGTCAGTCCAGCAGGCTCTGACTCGGTGGCACTCACCGGTCATGCATGTACAGACAGGAATTAGCATTTTTGTAAAAAAGAAAAAAGAAAAAAAAACATTTGGGTTTTTTGAGATTGTCCTGTTGACACCAAAATTGTTAATTATAATTTTAAATATAACACTTAAAAGGAGCACCAAATGAAGTGCACTTAACTTTCTGAATTGATTTAGCTCGAAATTATCACAAATAATTGTTTTAAAATACAAGTTGTGCAGTTAGTGATGGTGTCGACAACGTGGAGACTTCAGGTTTTGGGATCTGACCGAGTTCCTGGTTGTAAAAACAGTAAAACCAGTTAGTGCTCATGACAGAAAGAATATAAACGTATGTCTGCACAATCTGACAGTTTGCAGTTGGTTTGTTTTCCTTGTTTGTGCTATGTGCAGATTTCTCATACACAAGGAAAAGAAAGGAAATGAGGAAGGCCTACTGCTGCACGAGACACTTAATACCCGTGTTCATGGTAATGAAGGAACAGTGACACATCATTGTGTTTTTAATAGGTTTTTAACAACAAAGGAAAGCTGTGGCAAACAGGAAAAATATGCTATTTGACAATTTGGCTACAGACAATACTTGACTGGCTCAATTCAGTGTTGGTTTTGGTCTTTTCAAGTGATTTCCTAAAAGTAACAAAAGCATCATCAGACCTATTTGTAATTATGAATTATATTCTTAAAATGATTGAAATCAGAGCACTGAACAGCTGCGTGTACACACAGGTGTCACAGTAACCAGGTAACTGCGTGCACACACACACTCTGACTCCCTGCCCGTCTCCAGTTACCTGCTTTCCTGTTTGCATGTAAACATATTCCTGGTCAGGGCGGAGGCAACACTTACAACGGTCTACTCTCGTTTTATGGTTACATTTATATGCATTGCTATCTGTCTCTCATTCACACACACACACACACACATACACACACACACACACACACACACACTTGATCGTACATCGAGCCCTGTGATGAGTGGATGTGAACCTCTTCCTCCTGAGCCACGGCCGCTCCTTGATTATTTTGATTAAGTGTGCCAGTTAGTCAGAACTGTTAAGAATATTGACGACTGTTAATGCAACCTATTGACGTGCTTTAATCAAACTTATCAGTTATTATTATCATTAGCTGCTGCTGTGTTGCCATGGTATCGGGTCCGTGGCCCTTGATAAACAAATTAAGCAGCTACGAAAGTGTTGTTACAGCCTCTGTGCGGTTTGCTCTGTTGATTCTTTAATCTCATAACTTTCCTGACTATAGCCCGCCCGCTGTAACTCCCTGTCTCCGGGGAGAGAAGTTGTTCATGTTATTATCATTGTGTTGCCAGTAACTGATTCATCAGTGTCAATACTCATTGATTCTGGGCTTCAAATCCAAGTCACTACAAAGTGATTCATTTATTGAGCTACTGTTTATATTTAGTATTCAGGACCTGTCCTCAGGACTGTGTGCAGATGGGTCCTGTTTGTTTTATATCTGTTAAAGTGAAACTCTTTAAACTGTGACGTATTAGCAAATGTGCAAGCGATACGGGAAAATTTGGGTTAGAGTTTAGGGTTAAGCCAGTGTGGGATATATGTATATATTTATATCTATAAAAAATTAAATGTGTCAAAGCTTGAGTTTTTTTACAATGACATTTAATGTGTGAAGCTCATTTTGCAAAGACAGAGAGAGACTGGCTCTGAATGAACAAGACTAACTTCACCTGTAAGTGAATTACATTTATGTTTGACGCTGACCTTGGTGACTCTTACAGTAAATAACATCCTATTCTCACTTTTACAGATGGTTTTATTTCACCCCCACAAAGCAACTGCATTCATGCTCGGCAGTGATTTCAGAACAAAGCGGTTTTAACCTTCAAAAGACACAAACACGATTCATCTGATGTAGAAAAATGCGATCGATATGTTGGGAGTTTGTATTTAGGGTTACAGCTGCTGACTACTGTAAGGGGGAAAAAAAAACAGTTTGTCAACTACAAATAACAAACTGCCTGATATTTCCACTGGAAGCTGAGTTTCACATCAGCATAAGCCTCGTGGAATAAATGAATGTTAATTATATTGAAATATTCAATACAACACCTGAACCTTCCACTAATGTATATTCACCAAATAGCATGTGCTTATTAATGAAATCCCACTTTCATCAATCCACTGTGTCAAATCCATTCATCTGCTTTTAGCCCTTCTCCCTTTGCCCTTTTCATGAGAAGGAAACATTGGATGTGAATATTCCTTTTTTTTTTTTTGTTTCTAAACAAATCAAAACGATGCATGAATGCTGCGTTATGAAGCGGCGCAGTCCTGATACCTGCTCCTCTAACATTTACCGTGAACAGGAGATGTAAACAAAGGTTGAGAAAACATCATAGGCAGGAAGTGGTTATAAGCTGTTAACACAACACTGACATATTATTGTCTTTTTATCAGTTGATATTGTGTACTTGACAACAAACAGTTGCTTATTTACACATCCAGCAGTTATGGAGCATCATTATCATTCGCTTAGAGTCGCGCTTCAGGCCACCTGCTGAATGTAAGTCGAGTATTCCCTCTGTTTTTAGCTCTTGTTTTTGGTCTCTACCAACCCCTGAGGAAAACATCTGGCTATTTAGCTGCTAAATGCTACACTATGTTGATCAGCTTGTCTCTAACTGTGTCTGCCTGTTGTTTTGTGCAGAGCGGGGAGTGTACACTTGGCTTTTTAGAGCTTTCTCTCTGCAAACAGCTGCCTGCTGAAATTTCTGCTATGAGCGTGAACCTGAACAGTGAAATTGCGGGCCAGGCAGCTAAACAATGAGCTGAAACTCACTATAAAGCTCCATAAAGCAGAGGACAGCTCCAGATTTGTGTGATAATTCACTGAACATTGGCGTCACATGTACAGTAAATCGCCAGATGCAGTGTCTGGCATACTGGGCTGCAATTTCAGAGCTTTGGATATATATTTAAGACAAGACACATGACTAATTATTCTACTTTAATCTAAAGAGTCACTTTTAGCAGTTTGATCAACTCAGTTTCATTCTGTATGATTATTTTGAACTCTGTCTATCTGATCTATATTGAATTCAGTTCAGGCAGCTGAAGGTATTTACAAGCTCCAACCTGAAAGTTCCTTCTTAAATGCATCATAAAGGACGATCTGAAGATGCTTCACACAGCTTCTGTCCCGCTGCTGTTCACTGCATTTAGTCCAAAGCATCATCTAGTAAAACTTCCAGTAGCTATAAATATCACATTCCTGATGCATCACTGCAGTTAATTACTAACATTTAAAAAATGATTATGAGCTGAGACACAACATCTGGGGCAACCATTCAAAAACTCATAAACACAACTCACAAAAAGAAGAATAAAGCATCTGTGCCGTGGCCAACACAAGCTGCCAACCTCATTTACGAGGGGGGAGACCTCGCCACTGCTGCAGGCGTGTCAACACCATGTCAGCTGGCACTTCAGCCGCCTGGTATCCCACTAGGATCGCTGCGATCTCTTCAGCACGCCGACTTATGCTGATGACCATTAAATAAATCTATTCATGCAAAGATTACAAAATGTTTTGGGTATCGTGATGAAATTACTATATTAAAGCTTTATGGAGGCAAAGTGTTTTTATTAGATTGTCTTATGCAGTAAGGCACTTTAAAACTCTTATCAGGCCACTTCAAACCTACAACTGAGAGATTTTCATAATGACATTTGGACCTGGATTATTCTTGTTCAGTTTCCTTCTTTCAATTAAAAACGAATAAAAGTGTCGTATTAAAAAAATCGAATTAAATCATCTATGATATTGCATAGGGATTGGACTGTAAATATATAATTTCTAATATGTGATGCTGACCCGCAAACCCAGAGTGGGGATACTTCTCTTTTACAAAGGTGTTTTCACTGTCATATAATCATCCACTGCAAATTATACTGTGTTCCCATACAACTATAGTACAATACAATAAGTATGGCAGTATAAGCTATCTTCAAACGTAAAGGTCTGTCACTGACATCGCCTGTGGGAATTGATATTTGTATTCACATCGTGCTCTTCACTAACAGTTTCAACCTGCAGCCACATCACATGCAACAGTCACGCTCAGGAGACTGAGAACAGTGCACGTTGGAAACCTTCCATGGGGTGAAAGGTGAAATAACTCAGCCAGTCAATCAGCTACGTTTCACAATTTCTGAAACAGATTCTCCATGCATCACTTTTAACCATGGCTCATAATAAAAAACACACACACACAGTAAACCATCAGCACAATACGGAGGTGCACAGATCCCTCCATCCCTCACTAATGCACATCTGCTTAAATTCCAAACCTTAGTGTAAACTCTTCGGTGCAAGACGTGCTCCGTCTCACGCCACACAATGTAAAAATGATTCAAATTGCACGAGAAGAGAGAATAATTTTCCCATCTCAGAGACGTCTCTACCATTTATATAATCAATCTGGTTCGACTGACAGGTGTGAGAGACGACAGCGTCTAATGGAGACGGTTATGTTCTTTACACCTCACACTGCTCAACAACCCCTGAGCCCATCTGGCTCTGTCTTCTGCTCTGATCCAGTCCGACCATCCAGTGTAAAAAAAACCAAACAAAACAAGTGATGTAAATGTAAATGTAAATGTGAGTGCTTCTGGAAGGCAAGGCTGGATTACCAACCAGGCATGGTAGGAATTTGCCCTGGGGTCCCAGACCCTCTTGGTTTGTGGTAATTGTTTGTCTTGTCCACCTGTGTGAGACTTTATGTGATTCATATACGTGATACAATGTTGTTTGACTAAATTACCACAAACAAAAGGTTAACAGGGGCCCATTTTTTGCTCTGCAGACCCCTAATTTGCTCATTACAACAGCTGAGCAAAGTCAGTTGCAAATTTTCCGATGGAGCAAAACAGAGCTTTTTAGAAAGCTTGCGACCACACATGAACATGAATTTGTTCCCACAAATTATGAAACTACAAAATAATAATAATAAAAAAAGAGAGATGCAAATTAGGCAAAATGAGAAAATGATGTTTATCATCTTCATTCAAATTAATGAAAACGGGTAGATGAAGTCTATTTTTGCCTCCACACAAAATCATTTCATGCTGTCGATATAATCAGTCCTGGCCTCAGAGTGGGTTATATTCCTCTGTGGCACCTTCAGGGAAACAGAGTAATTGGTTAGTTGGAGCAACCATTTCAGAAGTGCAGTTCCAGAGAGCTGAATTCTTGGAAGAAATAAAAAAAAAAAAAAAAAAAAAAAAAAAAAAAAAAAAAGGGTGTTTATGCTACGCCTGGCTCAGTGCAGCGACAGTGGTACAAACATCTCTGTGGCACAATTAATGCAACAAAAATAAAATGTAGCCTGGCTGTTGCTTGGCAGGCTGCTGAGTGGCATCAAAAGACATATCAGCAGTATGATCAATAAATGACTGATACCAGGGACACAGCTCACATTTCCAGGCTGGGCAGCCCGAAACAATGACGTCTGCTGTGCAACAATAAAAGTAGGCATGCTGCAGAGACAGGATACACTTTAAAAAGATAAAATAAAATAAAAAAAAGAGACATAAAGAGGAAAGTAGAGATACCAACCATGAGCTGCGGGTTCAGTGCTGGGCGCAGTGTCTGAGCACACAAGGAGAAGACATGGCAGTTGTGGAGGGAGGTGTGGAACAGGAGGAACAGCATGCAAATAAAGAAGAAATGGGGGAAGGAGGCAGGGAGGGAGTGGGGCAGGGGGAGAAAACAAATGACACCCATAAGCAAGCATTCAGAAGACCAGAACATGACAAAAGACATAAGGCTTAAGGGAAATCAAAGGGAACCAAAGGCAGTGCAGAGATAAACAAAAGCTTACACACACACACACACACACACACACACACACACACACACACACACACACACACACACACACTTTCCCCTGTGTAGTGCATGTGTTTGCAATAATGAACTGTGCCTGTAAGGAGTAAATGCCACATGGTGCTGTTCAATGGGGACCAGGTGAATTGTGAACTTAGTTTATCTCACACACACACACACACAC
>NW_019524896.1:1018938-1051842 GCF_002814215.2 Seriola lalandi dorsalis | reverse complement strand
CAAAGGGAACCAAAGGCAGTGCAGAGATAAACAAAAGCTTACAAAAGCTTGCACACACACACACACACACACACACACACACACACACACACACAAACACACACTTTCCGCTGCACACGCCGGACGGTTCATTCAGAGGGGAGCGTGGCTACTGACGGAGATATGGACGAAACTATTATCACGTACTGCTGGCAGCCTCTGTGTGGAGACAAGACAAACTATCAAGAGGAAATAATTGTGCAGCTGTCCTAATTTAACAGTGTATGACTTGGAAAACACTTGACTGACTGTTTACAGCGGAGAGAGTCTTACATGGCAGCTGCTCAAGGAAAGTTCGAAGAAAAGCGTCGAGCTGAGTTGCCGGGATGGTTTGATGACACTTACCACTTTAATCCACGACTTTTCGAAGACCTACTTTCTAATTTGAAATGGAGTTTTCCGTGGTGGGCCTTCCTTAGGTTGCTGATGTTGCATTTTATTATAATGACTACCCCTTAATTTGTTGTGGCTGGTGCAGACACTCCACATCCACCATAGATGTGAGCATTTCAGAAAAGTGGACGTGACTGAGTGTTAAAAAAAAACTCTCAACTGCAGCCCTCCCTTCCCCTCTCCATTATGCCATCATAAAAAAGGGGGTTTTGGAAGCTATTAGATGATCTTTTAAGTGCTTGGTTTTGAGCAAACTCCGACTCTGTCGAGAACCTTTGAGTCTCCACAGATACATCTGCTGCACAGTTAAAGACAACAAGTTACCATAATGCGCTTTTAGGAATTTTGTGGCTGCCACTCACATGTAAAATATAACTGACCAAAAAATTGTATAGCACATTTTCTTAGCTCCGTGACTGCATGGTGGAGTTGCACATGTGTTGTTCCTAAAGTTATTTAAATGGTAAATTCATAGCTTTTTATACGGCTTGGAGCAGATACATAATCTTGAAATGACTGAGGCCGTGTGTTAAAAACACTTCACAGGCAGATGCTAACCCACCAACAATGTTTGAAAACATGCGTTGCCCTAAGTGTCTATCATGGCAGGTCTGCATTGAAGTGTCAACCTTTTAACACGGTAAAAGCACCGAAATGAATGTGAAATGATAAAAACAACATTTGCTCAGGTCTGGAGAGGAAGTCGTGTCGGAGTAAGACAGTTTTAACAGCCGCTATTTAATTTCAAGAGGCTGAATGTACGTTAGTCTGCCCTGCACTTCCCTGACTGTCTGTGTCTTGACAGCTTACAGGCAAAGACAGACAGATGTTTGTGTGAGAGAGAGAGAGAGAGAGAGAGAGAGAGACTGCTGCTCAGTGCTAATGTGTAATTGTTTGGGGAGCAGAAGGCCAATGCCACACCTCGGCTCTGTACCGCCACAGGCTGAGGGTGCAGGGAGCAATCTCACAAGGTGAGACTGTATCAGGTCCGTCTTGGCATTTCCGAAGCCTCTTGAGGATCCATTTCTTGACAAGGTCCTTAAGTTGCTGAGACATGTGAGTGTGAAATAACACCACAGGCCAGTCATTAGACAGTTTCTTGGTATTTTTTGGATAAAGCATACCTCTGTAGAAATGCTGTTAGAGGCATGTGTTTGTTGTAGTGTGCTGCTGCAAAGCGAGGTTGGCGAGTTAAATTTGGCCTTAACCCAGGCTTTATGTCTGGAAGTTCAGTTCAGAGGCTAAATACAAACCTCGAACAACACGAAACTCCTAGCAACCGATAGGATCCTCGTTACAGGATCCCGCCGTAGATTCTACAGCCGTATTGGTGATTACACCTGTTTTCCCAATATTTTAATTAATAAATAATCATACCTGGTACAGAGGAGTTGGGACAGTACTTGAGCCATGACTCTCTAGTTCATGCAAACACAAGTACAGGAAAGAAAAGCAGACTGAGAAAGGTCTTTATCCATTAAGAGACGATGGGGAAATGACTGGAGGCTTTTTTTTATTTTGATGGAATTCAACATTTTTCAACAGAACAGTCAGCAACCACTTCTCTGACCCGGCCATGAAGCAGAGCAACGTCATCTCCGAGGAAAACAACGGCCTCCTTTGTCATATCTCTGCCGCCGCTTGAAGATGCTAATGTACCGGTGTTCATTGGTATAAAAATGATGAACGCAGCCTCTGTCCCCCGCAAGCCTCAGTCAATACAAAGGCAGCATGGCCCGCTAACCCTCATTACACCGTGGGTGGCCCATGTGGCGATGTGGGACCATTCAGTATGTCTGCTGGTGAGTGATTGCTTGTACATTTCTGAGCAGCCTCCTCCTCCTCCTCCTCCTCCTCGTCAACCATCTCTAACTACACAGGTCAGGCACATGGGAAGTGTCCTTGCTTGACATTCACAGATATGATGTGGACACAGCTTCATGACTAGTTACCACGCTTCCGATGAGCCCTTTGGAGACTCGCTGTGACATGACATCCAGCTCAACATGCGGAGATAACTGCATGTCAATCATAATTATATTGGCAGAAATGCATTAGGTGGAACCCTGCGGTACTGGAAATGCCAACAGACTGCTGGGTGTCCCCGCTGGCTGCTAGATTACTTTTTTTTTTTTTGTTGGATCCACTTTTTCTGACCTGCCTTCTCTACTCCGGCTTTAGTTTGTGATTTCCGAGTTTTTCCATCCCCCACTGAGCTCCGCTGATAGAGAAACTGGAATCTCTTTCTTTCCAACAATAGATTTCTCCTTGTAAGAACCAACATGAACAAACACACAGGTCGTTTTTTTATTTTTTATTTTTTTGCCAACCCTGCGACACGACCCACAGGAGTGTCTCCTGAAATACTGCCCCGACAG
Organism: Seriola lalandi dorsalis; assembly: GCF_002814215.2. Taxonomy (NCBI): domain Eukaryota; kingdom Metazoa; phylum Chordata; class Actinopteri; order Carangiformes; family Carangidae; genus Seriola; species Seriola lalandi. The sequence continues at coordinate 1,049,032 of NW_019524896.1, read as the reverse complement.
TGGCGGGCGCACTGGACCTTGGTTGTCATAGTTACAATAATAATAGACGTGTGGACTATACTGACAGAGGCGTACCGTACCTTTGTTGCCATGGTTACAATACCAAATGGTCATGGCTTGGTTAGATTTGGGAAAAGGATTTGTGATTTGGGTTGAAATGAGTATCTCTTTAACATTAGATGATCTTTGTTGTCATGGTTACAATAATAACAGTGCGGTTAATGTTGTTGAAGGGGTTGTGGATGAAAGAAACAACGTAAACTGCTACTTTCACGTGGGAACAGAAGTAGCCGACGACTGAGTGAATAACCATGAGGTTCTGCGCAGATACATTCATGGACCCGAGAAGGCGAATCGATTTTAGTGACATGTCTCCATTACATTTGGATGGAATGACGTGTAATGAGTTCGGTGATCCTCTGAAATTTAAACTCGTCCCGTCACTTTGTTTTTATGACCAATGACTTTTCCGTTGCCCTCAGCTGCACTTTGTGTTGAGCGCTAATTAGCAAACAATTCAAATTTGGATGTGTTCTGGATCGTGCATTTATGGCTGTTAAGTTTTAATATAGTAATAGAGAGTCAAATACAGGACTGATATGAATAATTAAGTAGTTCTTTGAACAAAGTTTAACACACTCCATGCCGTCTCGTAGCTGTAAATATCAGTGTAAGTGTAAATACTGAGTTGAACTGTGTGTTTTTGCTGGTGGTACTTTTCAAAAAACTGTGTGCTAGCTGATTACCCCCTGGCCCTGCTTTATGAGTTTCATCTCCTATGGTCATTGTGTAGCGCAGTAATACCTCCAGAAGACAATCTGCTTCCACATTAAGAAGATGTGTTGGGCTCCAGACGAGTGTTTTCCATGATGCTGAGTGCAATAATATCACTGATGCTCTCTTAGGGCTGTATGTCACATGAGGGCGGTTATTGTGTAGCTATCGACCTTAATCAAATTAGTTATAGTTGGCTGGCTCCAATTTCAAAAACGGACAAGGAACCAAACAGAGCAAAGTGGGAACAATATCACACATTATCCGGCACAGAGCGTGCATGTGTTAGTCCCATCTAAATCCATTACATTCTTTAAGTCCCGTCTCTAGATGCCGTTTATATCATTTAAGATGCTGATAAATTTAATGGGTATTTGTTTCTCCTCCCTTCCCTGCTTTGTTGTCCTGTCTATAGTGTGGGTTAAATTAATTGGTGGTCAATACTTATTATGGGCTTTCATCAATTAAAAGTAAAGCTGGCCTGACACCTGATTGTTTTATTTGCACCAGGTAAACATTTATTATCTATTTCCTTCATTCTGAGATTAAGTTTATTCAGCGGTGTGTTGAATTAGGGGATGATTAGTCATGTTTATGTGGATATAGGGGAGAGAGAGGTGATGTGATTATAGATATAATATATGAGGGAGGATGAATGTTGAATCTCGAACAAGACAGCAGTGAATTTGTACTTTTGGGGGTCAGTTTGTGTTTAACGAAAGACTTCCTCTCAACCCTGGCTACCACTAAAAAGATATTACACTGCTGCCTTTGAGGAGAAAGTGCAGCACCAAATGTTACTTTTCAAGGAAAATGTCTCTTCCACACTGACATAGAAATGGCAAGAAAAAAAAAAAAGAATATGCTAAGCTAAGCTAAGCTAGGCACATGGGAAAAGAAACAGAGGATGCCAAAGAAGGAGAAAGGGAAAATTTAGTTCCTTAAAAGGTGTTTGGAGAAAAATTAACATGTCAGGTGACTGTGAATAGAAATTAATAATATGTCTTAATTACAGGAGATGGTCAGAAATTTATTTAGTGGGGAAAATAGCAATTTAGTCATTTCCCCATGTCACTTTCTAAACCCCTGCCAAGCACTTAAGAGCCATGTGTTGGGGCTCCAATAGATTCTTTTAAGTGCTCTATTCGGTCTCTCTAATGGGAAATTGATAAAAAAAAATAAATAAATAAAAAAGAAAAATACTCAGCCCCACTCTGATAGATTCATTTGGCAGCGGGTTTCTGATCTGCGTGGCACACTGTGGGTAAATGAAATCAAATGGCAGAGCGTATTATGGCCATATGAGCCTGCTGCCTTCAATCTATATACACAGTAATAATGGAATGCCCCTGATAGTTGAAAGCAAAGAGAGGACATCTGGCAGAAACTGTAAGTGGGTTGTTTCAATCTGAACATATTGGCACTGAGGACGTGGGGTTTGCTTTATCAGGTGGTGCCCACATAAGTCCTGTTCATAGAGGACTGGAATAACTCGCCAGGATACTGTAGATATTTTTAGTAACTGCAGAGATTGTCATATATTATAATTCTGCTGTAATTTTCTTTTACATTCATATTATGATTTTCTTTAGCTTTTAACTTCTATTGAATTATTTCAGTTTACTCTGAACTGAAATGTGCAGGTGGTGTAGAGTAGACAGCAGAGCTAGTGTTATAAACGACCATGTGGGTCGTGTGATGACACCTTCATTCCCAATGAAGACTGTGAGAAACAGCTGAAAGCTCCAAAAACGTGGTGAGTGTAGTTGGACTTTATATAATTTTTTATCAAATACTGTTCTCAAGGTCAAGAATGAGCTTCCATGCTCAAGCATTTAGAAAAGCTTCATATCAGAGTTACAGAATAATCATTTTGGCCATAATTTCTATTGATTATGATAAATATAGCAGTTACTAACGTAACTACTGATATCTGAGACACACATATAGAAACCTTTCTCATTGCAAAACAAAACATGTCTCAGTTTTTAAAAGACGTAGTGACTCTGTTTTCCTTCACTTCCAGTTTCCTGCTCTGTCCTGCAATATGGCGACAGTAACACGATGATATGCTGAGCAATAGATATGCACAAACTTCACACTGTGTTTTCGCTAATGCACAAACTGACAGATGATAACAAGCTGTCATTTTAGTAAAATCTGCTCTGACGTTACAATGTGACAATGAAACTTTAGCTGAGCAGCAGCCGCTGTGGACACAAGTGGCAATTAAAGGATAATGGGACATTGAATTCGCCTTCACTTAACAAAGATTCTCAGGGGTCATTTGCTTAAAAGACACCATCATTAGTCAGCCCAACTGAGAGCATTAAAATATAGATATAAAAATATATGTATATATATATTATAGATAAAACAATATAGAGAAAATAATCCAAGCCGGACCAAACAATAAAGGTGTCTCCTGGTGAGGTATGCTGTGCATGAAATATTCATGTAACAGTAATGCAAGAACAAAAAAAAGTCCAAAGTCAGTGTGCAGACTCAGTAATGTGAGTCACACAGCAATATCTACCTATCACTGGCACAATAAGCGCCTGGTCATACCAGAGCAGCTACGGCTGTAGCAGCTAAAACCAGTGTTGAATTGAACAAAGGTGCATTTGATTTCTTTTAAAGAAAACCCTGTTATTTGTTATTTCTTTTATTTTTTGAAGTTGCACAGCCCCACTTTTACTTTTATTCATTCATAAATTCACTAATTTTGCGCAAGTGGTCTTTATCAAATATGTGTCTTTAGTATTGTTATTTACCTATAAGGTGCCTCTATTATTCTCAGCAGGCACATTAGATATAAGTGTGATCATTTTGCAAATCAGCAGCGATCTCAGCGTGAATCAGTCAGGATAGCTATAATCAGAACGGGCCTGTGCAGACGCCACACGCCTTGATCCGAGGCAGAGGAGCTATCAATCAGCCCGCATAGATAGGTATTCTCTTTAATCCAATCAGATGGCATAATCAAGCACAATGCCTGTGATTTCTGCCAGCCTCGTGAGATTTGTTCCCATTGAGCGGCCTGTCAGAGAGGCTTTGATTGCATTTGGAGCTCAGGCTGATTCCTGAGTCGAGGCATAAAGTGATGTTTTCTATCTGCACCCTTCGGAGATTTACACTCACAATAGCCCCGAGTTTTGTCGCTGAAAGACTGAGATAAAATTTGTTTATTTCTAAAAAGGGTCTAATTTTCAAGAACTCGTGTTCGGTTATTATTAACCCCTTACTGCTACCCTCGTCCCACAACCCACCTATGATTTCAAATTACTCTTTTTTATGAACAGGAGATGTGGTTCATATGAAAGGCAATTCTTCAGTCTGCAATAGAACAATTATCAGACACGATTATCATAGAGCCGCTATTGTATTATTCATGTTTCATCATCTACAGCCTTTTTTTTTACTTATTTGTTTGCTTTAGATTTTTTCCCTTCATATGAGTTCAGGTAATGTCACACTTCATTGTCACGCTGCTATTCACACCTGTAATTAATGTATTTCTGGTGTTATGGAGTAGCAGTCGGAGTAGCAGCGAACACTAAATCTTTTTTATGAAACATTATTGTGCACCGGGCCCGTTCTGAAACCCTGCTGTGAAAAGATATTTGGGAGCAAAGCAGTGAATAAACAGTGTTGACGGCCGACAGGTTGCTCTGACAAACCGACAACGCGAGCTAAGCCTTGGCCTACTAGTTGTCCTCACGCCCACACACACACACACACACACACACACACACACACACACACACACACACACACACACAAACACACACATTTGAAAAACAGAAAAACTTGTGGGGGCATATCATTTTGTGCGGTGGAGCACTGTAATTCCAACAACGTCTCTTTTCATCTGTCATGAAACCTTTTGTAAAACCTTTGTCCGCTGTATTTGTGGATGTGGAGCTTAATGTTCAGCGGTAACACTGAACGGTAAATGTTAAAATCAAGGAAAGATTTATGAATGGTTTATAACTAGTTTATTTATTGGCTTGTGAACACTTTATAAATGATTCATAAGCTGTTGCTCAATGTCACGTTAAGTACAGACGACATGGTTAGCCTAGCTTAGCATGAACCTGGAACAAAGAGGAAGTAGTTGGTTTTGACCTTGGGATCAGTATTTTGTGACAAAATAATTGCAACACAATACCCGCTTAGCTTAGCTTTTCCTGAGCTTTCTGCATCTCATGGTCTTCTTCAGTGAACATGGAACTAAGTGTACCCCCCCCCCCCGGTTCGAGTATTGTTTGAATCACTGCCGTTATTTCAATACCAGCTTTCATTTGAGGACTTGGTATGTGAGTGAAGTACATGGACAGTTGCCGTGGATTCAACAGTTCGTTTGTTACCTGTTGAATCATGAACGCATTTAGAATGAACTGTCACAGCTTTTAAAAGTGGGCGAATGACAAACATTAACTCAAGGGTAAAGAAACATGCTTGCGAATATGAATGCCACCGTGTCATGAAGATGGAGACATGGCGTGATTCAGGGCTGCACTGAGCGTTCCGGAGCATGCACACACACACACACACACACACACACACAGATAAAAAAAGGTTGCGTGAGGGCGATACTGTACCTTGATTGGCTTCGGGGTAGGAGATGGTGGTGGTGATGGTGGTTGTGGTGGTGGTGGCTGTGGTGGGTATAGGGGTGGTGGTGGGAGCATCTGGATGAGAGGACAAATACATGACAAACTCAAGGGGGGGAAAACAAATGAGTATAAAAGCCATGAAGATAAAGTAAAGTCACTGTGAAGCGATGGTATCGCTGCTTGATATATGACCAGCAGCTCACTGTGTGTCACCGTGTGTGTGTGTGTGTGTGTGTCACCGTGTGTATGTGTGTGTGTGTGTGTGTGTGTGTGAGTTAAAGGTCTGTTGCAGACTTTTTTTTTCCTGATGAATTAGCCTGATGGCGGCACATTAACGGCACTGTACACACACAGCGATGACACTGCAACACGTCGTCTCGTCTCAGATCGACTTGAGCTGATCAAAGACCTTGTTGGGAACTCAACTCTTTTATGTCTATTCACAGGCTACATACCATGACATGAAATACTGACAATGCCAGCGAGCACATGGTTGTTAGAAGTGATTAAATGTCTAATGAGCAACACGTGCCGCTGTTGTACTTGCGCTGTCATTGCAAGTGAGCTATCTTGACAAACAAGCGTGCCTGTGCATTTTTAATATCTCCGAGGGGATGAGTACAAAGTTGGTGCGGATAATGGCAACCATGACAAAAAAATAAAAAATTACAACAAAATCTGATGGATAAACTTGAAAACGATGACACAATAAATGGCGGTGCACAAAAACAGAGGGAAGGAAATGATATACACATAAAAAATAAATGAAAAACATCAAGCTGGGTCCATTTTTCCTCCCACAGCTTTTCCCTTTTTACTTCATTAGCCGGGTTAGACTCCCCACCCTGACAATGACCAGGGGGAGATATCAAAAGTGACATTTTCCTTGTTGAAGTGGCAGGGCTGCACTGATATGAAGCCGCTGGCAGTGCTGCTTGGTTAGAAACCTCCCATGCTGCTCTGATTGCCCGGGAACGGACTGAAAAACCTGTTGGGGTTATTAAAAGGTGCTGAAAAAATAAGTAATTTCTGGCTGTCGATAAGGAGAGTGGCTAGTCTACACTTTAATGAAATAAGGTGTTATAAGAAGGTGAGGAAAGGAAATGTGTGTGGACAGACAGGCATAAGGAGAGGGAATTCAAGGAGGCAGAAGAGGAGCTGTTTTAACTAGCTGCAAGGAAAACGTTGTATCTATGTTGCATTTTCGCAGAAGGAGCTGCAGCTATTTTATTTTATCGAACCTTCATTTAACCAAATCTTGTTTTACACAATTAACACGGTTGCAGAGATGCATGTAAGAGTTTTCAATTTACAATCATTTCCTGCAGCTATCACTGTCTTTATAGATGGTGCACGTCACCATATCAACATCTATCCATCCTTCAGCTACAATTCGTTTGTCCTTTGAGGGTTGGGGGGAGGGGCGGCGAAGCCAATCCCAGCTGACATTGGGCGAGGGCGGGGTACAGATGCTGCTCTGGTGACAGGTCACCAGTCCATCACAGGCCTGACATATAGAGACAAATGACCACTCGCGCTCACATTCATGACTGCAGGCAGTTTAGATTCACCGGTCAACCTAACCCGCATGTCTTTGGACCGTGGGAGGAAACCTGTGGAGGACACGGCCGAGCCAACGTTCGAACCCAGAATCTTGTTGCTGTGACGACAGTGGCCTCTGTTTTGATTCACTACATAGACACCTATAGAAAACTACACACCTGTTGACACACATCGGTGTGAAGTAAAACAGAAAGCTGCACAATCACTCAAATTCGATCTTCATCATTTCAATTTTATGAATCAACATTTCTCGTTTTTGGCTGAAGAACGAGCCGAAATGTTTTCAAACTAAAAATAAAGACTGCATCGGAGTTACTAGCGAGAAGGTCTTGAAATCTGCCTCAGCGCCTCTGCCACTGAATGATTTAGGCTGGGCCTGGTTTCAAGTACTTAGCGTTAATGCCAATGTGTTCTTTTTAAAATAATTTTAGGGGAGGACACTGCCAAAATGGGAGTGAATTTTTAAAAAGAAATACTTTCCAGTATGTCACATGAAATTAAATGCATTTGTTTGCATAATGAATTTCTAACCAATTTTAAATGGTTTCGTTGAAGCCACAAAAATCACAACTAGCAGCTGGAACAAACCCTACTGGACAGGAATCTAGATTGAAGAGAGGCTGATGATATTACACGTCTTTGTAATTGTCAACAAATCTCATGAAAAGAGCCGAATAACAATGATTTGATCCTGTTGACAAATATTGTCTGTGTCGCCTAAGCCTGTTAGATCTTATTCCTCTGCCAAAGACCTCTGTTGGTGTAAAAAAAATAAAAAATAAAAAAATGAATAAAAAATCACATCAATGAGCCACACTGTTGCACTGCGTGACATTTCCTTTATTACCATGAGTACAGTCACTTTGGTTTGTTCAAAGGCAATTCCACATAAACCGTCCTGCTGGAAATTCTCTATAGTGTATCAAAACTGTATTAATCTGTGGCTGAAAATAGTCCCACATAAATGAGCCGTTTATTCTGTTTGAGTTACGCTTGCTAAAGAAGACAGTGGCCATCTGTTTTAGTAAACCACATAGCTTTGTCCTGTTTTTAAAGATCCCTGCCGCACACAGGGTAGGACGGTATTTAAGAGTGAAACAATACATTGTTTTGGTCTTTTTCATGGGATTTGTTGATGAGGGGGAAAAATACAAAGTGAGCGCAGCGCCAGTCTTATCCCTTCAGATCGACTGCCACTAGCAACATACTATAGATAACACGTCCAGAGAAACACGCTTGAATTACTGGTGGACTGAACCTACACCAAACATATTTTCACTATGAAATATGAGCAAATTGAAAATGTGTACATCTCAAAGTTACATTAAAGAGATAATAAAATTCACTGAGCGTTTGTTGTGTCTTCCCTAAAGGTACTGAGGTTGTTTATCCTTTCGAAGTAGCCTTCCCTGAGGGCAGGGGATGTTCATAGTTACTACAAAAACCTGTTCACAGTTGTTAGTTTAGAAAATCATCTATTTTTATGCACTTGAAGAAAAGTGAATTGAGCAATTCAAATAAAAGGCAGAGAAGACCATGGAGCCCCTCAGAACTCTGCCTGAAGCAAATTTAGAAATGCTAATTCTGGCCTTCAGGTGATCTGGATCAGTATTCAAATTCTGCTGATGTACAGTATGTTTTTAATCTATCAACAATCCCGTTCTTTTTAAAGACAACCTTGACAATACAAAAGGCTGTACAGACCAATATGGAGACAAAGGCGGGGAAAAATGATCCACTGGGAAGTCAGCTGGCAGATGAAGCTTGAGCTGATGAGTTTCACACATGCTTGAGAGCCAACAAACTCCAGCTCAGGGGTGGTGCAGTCTAATTGGTTTTATCCCATCATGAACTGTGAGGGTCCAGCAGATGTTTGGGATCATCAGTGTCAACAACTCATTAAAATCTTAACATTACAAAAAAAAAGATTAAAAGAAAGTCTGGCGATACTGAATGTACACTACACCCCCCCCCCCCCTTTTTTTTTTTGTGGATAGCCGGTGCAATGTATCTATGAAGACTGGAGCTCATTGACTTTCAAATGTGACAGGCAGAATGTGTTTTCCCTCCCGCTGAGTCACCGGGCCTTGTTTACTGATGAGGCTTATGAATCAGTGTTTCTAGTCTGAACGAATGGAGCAGGATTGCGGGAAGCGCCGAGACACAGCCTGACAGGAATCATTCCAGCTAAACCCGGTGAGTTAAACAACTCCACGTGAGCACGGGATGAGAGAAACACGCTACATTTACACAGTGGCAGTAACCACACCAAACAAAATGAAAAAAGAAGAAAAAAAAACGAGCACTAGCACAGAGAAGTTCATATATGGCAAAAACGCATAGCCTATAATAAATGACATCTTTAAACCCACAGTTTCTTACATTTTGTTCTAAGATAAATAAACAAATGAAAAACGTTGTTTTGTTGAGGACGGTCTCAGGCTCCTGTGTGTCTCAGACACAGTGCACAGTTTCCATCAGTAGCTGTTAGAAGGAATAAACAATCCAAAGCCGAAGTAACAACCCTACTTTCACAGACAGAAAAATATAGACGTCTGAGCTACACTTTTCCTTTTACTTACTTAATAACTTACCTTCCTTTACTTAATACATATTGTACATTAGGTGCTGAACTTCTGTCAGACGCTGCCTTGTGTAATTCTGTGACCTTATCAGAAAGTTTTATTTCCCCCTTTTTGCTTTTACATTTTCTCTGCTTTTCTATTCTGACCTGCTACACCCCCTAACCATATCACTGACTTGCTGTTGTGTCATACAATCCATTTAGTGCCTTTTAACCCTGAAAGGGTTACCTATATTTTATCCTTTTATTTCTTTTCTATTTTTCCTGTAAGTTTTCCATGCCCTCTGAAGGCGGTGTCCTCATTTCCTGCCTCATACGAACCAGCGAAGCCCTGACACTCGTACTGTAATTACATATAAACCTGACAATGACTTGAAGTGACATTTGTGGTTGTTAACATTGTGGAAGAGCAGAAAATATTGGCATATTTTGTGTCTTTCAACTCCTACTCTTCCAGAGAGAAGTCATGAAAGACTTATAACAGGAGTAAATACAATATCACAATATCAAAGAACATATCTGTCAAATACTCAGATTCTGGTCATTCTTAATTAGTTGCCTGTCAGGATAAAATATAAACTTTGAGACTTTCCATCTGTTGGTTTCTGTAAGTTGTGGTCGAGCTTCACGTATATCTCAGACCTTTGAATTCACTGTAAGTCCAAGTTAAAGATTAAAGCTGAGTTACTAGACACCTGCACCTCCCCTTGACTCTGTTTTCAGACTTAAGAAAATCTAGCCTGTGGCGAGAGACTTTGGCCAATCACAGGTCTTTTCAGAGAAAGAGAGAGAGAGGGCGTGTTCCTATTGGCTGTTCTACAAATGCAGATGCACGTGCAAGTCCCTCAGCTAGATATGTGTCAACTATCTATAATAGCACCTCTCCTGAACACGTAACAGGCTGCTAACATTTTCTTTAATATCTAAATGTGTTGTAGTGGATGGTCGTGCAGGTAGATTTACCATCAGAGCGGGCAGTGAGCGGCTGTGTTGAATGTTGCTATGAGTTTAGCCCTCTGCTAACCGTAGCCAGAGGGTGCTGTACACAGAGGGTGTAGTTTTATTTTGGAATCTCTACATATCAGAAACCTGAGGTATTGCAAGTAAAATAAATAAATAAATAAATAAATGGTTAAATGCATTTGTTATTGATTAACTGGACATAAACATATTGGGTCAGAGCAATTTAGAGTGACTTTTCTATATGTACTCCTTACATAATAACATTTGAGAAAAAACCCCCCAATGATCTCCATGTATTAACTGAGTTCATTTCAGGTAGTTAAGTTATTGAAACTGCCCAGTATTACCAATGTAATGTCATAGTATATATGGGATAACATATATGGCAGAAGAAAAATATCATGTGAATAGTCCAAGTGTTTATAATGTCTTAATAACACACAGACAGGATTCATTCAAAACATCCTAGCAAATTTGTTTTGCAAGCGATGAATTACCTTTCCTCCTCATAACATTATACACCAGCAATTTCACCTCCACTCAAGCGCAATTTCAGCAAAGTTAGAGCACTTGCAAATGGGACGTTTCAGGACACTTTGAGCCCCTGGAAGACAAGTTAGATGCCACTTAAAGAGCTAACAGTGATTTCTGAAGAAGCTCCCATGTGTTTTAATGGAGAAGAAGTGTAAAGTAAGTAAGATGATGACTGAGAGCAACAGGGTCACTAAACATGCTGCTAGTGTGCAATAAAAGCCTGTGATGGTGAAAGAGCAGGGAAGAGGAGAACTCAGTTATTGGGTAAACGGCAGCCTGTAAACAACTTAAAACCCCCCGGCGCTGGGTCTCACTCGACAGGGAGAGGAAAACCCTGATGGTTGTGTTTTCTTACCCTGCGAAGTAAGAGCAGCAGTGAGAGTTACAGCAGTACAGACTGCATTCTTTTTGCTGTTAACATTGTTAATGTCAGCCGGGCTCGTGGCGCTCTCCATCACTAAGGGTCACACAATACTCGGGAATCAGACATATTAGAAAAGATGCTGGCCGTGGCTGCATTTGTTCTGGCTGTCGAGCAGGAGGAATGTTGGAGGGGTGGAGGCGCCATGCAGACTTTATCATTAAGTTACAGAGCTCGAATGTACAGTTTGGGAACTTGTGTTCACTCGTGGCTGTTATTTATTTATTTATTTTTTTTCAAATTAAAAGTTAATAATCACACACACACACACACACACACACACACACACACACACACACACACAGTTTTTTCATGACAGCTTTGGGGTATTGCTGTACACCCAAAAACAATACAATAAAATCAATATACAGCATACATAGTGCTTTGCAATAAATACTGTAAAATCTACCATAAAATGAAGGACCAGAGCTTAATAAATAGACAAGATAATATAATTTTGATAATAACAACAAACACCATCAGTTAAGAAAGAGATAAAAGTGATGAAAGTGAGTTTTAAGAAGAGATTTAAAGGAGAACACTGAGTCTGCCAGCCTGAGATCTCCCGGCAGGGAGTTCCACAGCGGAGGGGCCTAGTCACCTTTTGTGACATATTGGGATTTAGGAACCATTAGTAGAGCCCTGCCAGAGGATCTCTGGCAGCAATCAGTCTCACTGGGAGTTAGCAGATCACAGATGTAGGCAGGAGCCAGGCCATTAAAGACCTTAAAATAAGAATAAAATCTTAAAATCAATTCTAAAACTCACAGGAAGCCAGTGAATGGCAGCAAGGACTGATGTGGTGTGGTTCTCTTAGTATGTGTTAACAGCCTGCCAGCAGTGTTTTGTATCAACTGTGGTCGTTGGATGTTTCGCCTGCTGATACCAGAACAGAGTGCATTGCACAGGTCTAGTCTGGAGGAGATAAAAGCATGGGTGACTTTTTCTAAACCTGCACAGGAAAGAAATGGCCTCAGTTGGGCAAAGCAGGACTTTAGTCACTTTAGCATCAAAGGACAATTCTGAATCAAAAATAACACCTAGGTTGCAGGCCTCTTTTCAAACATTATTGGATAAGGCTCCAGACCAGAGGAGAGATTATTTATGCTGTTAGTGCAGAGGCCACAGGGGGTAATTATAATTACCTCTGATTTGGAATCATTCAGCCGCAGGAAGTTTTTAGACATCCAATTTTTAATTTCAGCCAAGCAGGGCATAGTACACGATATATATTATCGGGAAATTTAACTGCGTGTCATCCGTGTCGCAAATATCATGGCTATGCAAGATTTGCCCCAGGGGTAGAACATATATGGTACATAAGAGGGGACCCAAAATAGACCCTTGGGGTACCCCACAAAACAGAGGAATGTTACAGAGAAGGACCTGTTTGACAGAAAAAAGATTATGCAATTCAGGGCCATATCCCTAATGCCAACATAGTTCTTCAGATGGCTGATTGAAATATTAAGTTCCACTGCATCAAAGACTGAGCTTAGGTCGAGGGGAATTAAATAGGAATACAGGCCAGTGTCGGATGCAAGCAGTAAGTCAATGGTGACCTTTACTCAGGCAGTCTCACTGCTGTGTAGAGAGCGGAGAGACTGAAATTCAAATCTAATTTAGAATTTAGACTTAATTGTTATTTATAAAGGGAATTAGTTGGGTGGGTGGAGACCATTTCTTTTCTCAATTCTGTGATAAAAATAGCAGCTTGGAGATGGGTATAAAATTACTTTAAAAAAAGAGGGATCTAGAGAAGGTTCCTTCAAAGGGGGGTAAACCATGGCATGTTGATATTGGAAGGGAAAATAACAGTAGATAGAGAGGAATCAATAATGGCTAAAATATCTGGACCATCAGTGTGAAATACAGCTTTTAAAAACCAAGTGGGAATGCAGTCTGAAGGACTGGTGGAAGATTCTGAAAGTGCTTAAGTGCGTCCCAGGGTTGACAGATTTTACTGAAATGGGTTAATGCTGGGGGTGGGCAAGGGGTGAGCGTGAAGCTCTATTAAAGTGCTGCTGGAGCTCTGCCATTTTATTTTGAAAGTAATTGTGAAACTCCTCACATCTCTCTGGGGTTGGATTCAACTGGCTTGGTTAGGTGGCGGACCAATCACAGAATTTATGGTTTTAAAAATGACTCTGGGATTGTGACCCTCTTCAGCAATCAGATTTGAAAAGTAGTCCTTGCTCTTTGATTGTTGCTTTGAAGCGGGCATTCAAACTTTTACGGAGGCAAGGGAGACACTGAACCCCACCAGGATCTGGTTGGAGGCAGAACCAGGTAGTCATGATCTTCTCCAACCAGCCAAAACAAATGGAGCCAGAACCAGATGTTTAATATTACCGCTGTATATACACTGACTCCCCTGCTGCTTGTCTGATATTCTTTTCGAAGGAGTGTTTTGTGTCTAGATACACACCCTCCCTGCAGCTTCTGTTTAGGTAAATGGTCCACTGCAGAGGTGCATTCATGGTGGTGGTAGTATAGGAGCAGGAGCAGGAGGTGGTCTGTGTGTGCGTGTGTGTGTATTTCTGTGTGTGTGTGTGTCTGTGTGTGACGGAGGGATCTGGAACATAATGCGAGAATCGGCTTCTGACAGCTCAGCCACAACATCCTGTCTTCCCATTAGCTAGGCGAAGGTTGAATTACAGTAGACATTAGTAGTGTGGGGGCCACGGACACATCAAAGTCATCAAAAGACTAGCTCTAAAAGGATGGAGGCCCTCTGTGGTTTTAATGGTGGCTGTGTTTTTTTTTTTTTGGTGCAAGGCTTTTAGTTGCCCACGTGTTGCATTACTGTGTTTATCTTTGTGTTTCTCTCACCATGGGGGGATGTGTGGCTGGATGAGAGGGGGGCAAACTGGAGCCCACACCATGGGGTTTCGTTGTTTAGGCCCTGGGGAGACAGACACTCAAAAAGCCTGCTACCAGAAATTTCATACTTCATGCAAAGTTGTACTTTATGGATCACGCAACTGTGAGCAATGAGATAGCTTCAAGTCAAAGCGTTGCTCTTATTGATGTTTTTAATGTGTGCTGTAATTGATCTGATTACAAACACATTGCTTGCACATGCAAACGCACACGCACCCACACACACACACCCACACACCGTTTTCTCACCATAGTAACTACTAACATTTACGCCTGATCCTCTGGCTACTTGTGGTAACGGTAAGTGTGTTTTAATAACGCAGGTCCCTGGTGTGTCTGTTTTATGGGTTTATTAAAGATACAACACAGGGGTTGAAGGGGGGGGGGGCACCCTTATTGCCATTTTACCCCAGTGGCAAACCCCGGTACTGCAACATAAAAAACCCCCCCAGAGAGACACTAATGCCAATGTGCCTTGGGCTGCACAACATGGAAGCGCAATGATGAATAATCAGCAGAGGACAATTATTGGGCTTTTGCACTAGATTAGCAACTTCAAATGGAATTGATGGGAGCCATTCTGGAGTCTAGCATCCAGTTCTCATAATAAATCCAAGACCTGTTTACAGCACAGCCAAACTGTGGGCTGAGAGGATTCAATCTTCCATTGTTGACACTCGACTGAGTCCTCCACCACAGCAATATTCAACTCAGAATTGAATGTGGCGTGTGCATGCATTATGTGGAATGTATGCAGGCACCAACTAAGGTCTTTTGCATTACATGCAGTGCTGTAATACATCATTTCCTGTGAATACCATGTTTCTGGGGAATGCAATTTGAATTTTGGGCATGTAACCAGGACTACGCTATGTATATATAGTAGAAGCCATTATTTACAGAGGCAAATATGTTGACTAGCTATTGCCAAAAATCAAAATAATGAAAATATTAAGGAACTTGATCAAAATTTGTTGATCCATTTACAGTATGTTAGATGTAAATGACATGAGTTAGGATGTCACAATGAAACCAATCTGAGTCAAAATCCAACATCTTTTTGTTTTACACATATTACAGCTGTGAGCACAAATGGCTCTGCATCCTAAAATATGGCTGGCATCATAGCTTTCCCCGGCTTCCTAAAATATAATGTGTGTTGTCCTGAGGCTATTTTGTCTAATATCTGTGGAGAGAGGTTGTCAGTGTGGTCCTGTTGTGACAGGGAGGCTTGGACAGGATTTGGACAGCCTGTCTTCAATCCCAGCACGAACAAAACACTGAAGTACAATTGTAGTTGTCAGCAGCACTTTACAGGATCAGTCTGCTGCAAAATGTCTCAGTGGAAAAATTTCGACAGCTGGCTGTACACAGAGCACAATGGTTTAAAATTAACAAAGGATCAGAGCGAGATCAGCCTTTATATAGCCAATACTTACCAATCAGAAAATTCCTTTCAAACATTCCTAGATTCTAACATAATCATACAAGTAAGGATTGTTGATATGCAACAAGTGCTATCTATTAGTTTAATTTAGATTAGTAAGTAATACAAATATGTATTTTTTGTGGCATTTCTTATCTCTCTGGTACTGTGAGGTGTATTCAGCCCAAAGATCTATGTGTCAAATTGATTCTTACCAAGATGAAACCAGAGTATTGACGCAGAGACACAGACACTGCACTGTTAGTTTAAACTAGCAGCTGTAATATAGCAGGTGGCAGTAAGCCGTTTCCTGATCTGCAACAGAACCTCAGTCACTTTATTGCACTCATCATTAGCACATCAACTCTCGCTGCTGTAAATAACGTCCATTCAGCTGCTGTCCGTTAGGCATTGAGCGTCCCTTTTCCTCCCCTACATAAAAAAAGTACTCTTTTCACTCTGCTAATTCCCTCTGACAATAGCAGCCAAATCATTTCTCAGTGGGCTCAGGGTCTACCAAAAGTGATTGTCAAGTAATTTTGGCCAGAGAAAATGAGCGCATTAGAGTCTAATGCCCTGCTCGGGGAGAAAATGTTATTGGTATCAACAGTATAAAAGCATGTTGAGATAATGCTTATGAGGATGAGAGAATTCCATAGAGAAAAAGAGGAGGATGCTCGGTCAATATGGAAACCACAGAAATAAAGAAATCTGCCAGAAGTAGGTGGAAGCAGGTTAAAGGATTACCCCAGATTTGTAGGAGGTAGCACCATTGGTCAACAAAACATACCCACCACTCTCAAATATTCATCACAAGCTGGGTTTCTGGTTTGGTCCAGGCAAAAAAAACAAACAAGACCGGTATACACTATGCCGAGCGTTAGCAGAATATTTTTTAGGGAGTTCTTCTGTACTTGAATCGGGGGTCTAAGGGTAGAAGGTGTTGTATGTTGTATTGATTGTGAAGCACCTTGAGGCGAATTTATGATTTGTAATTTTGGGCTATATACAGGGCATAAACCTGACTTCACTTGCCTGGACTTACATCAGCATGTAATACAACTCCACATATTAAAATCCATACATTCCACACACATACACATGAAATCCAATGACTGAGTGGAGCTGATGTAATCCAGTTTACGTGTAGAACGAACCACATATTGTCCGCCACAGCCAAATACCTTCATCTACAGATGAGACTCCTGCTACATGGGATTTTAGATTATTAGGCTCAGAGCCATAGCCAGGATTTTTTAGAAATGCTGAGTTCATAAACCCAAATTACACAATCTAACCCCCAAAGAAGTTTCTGACAAGCCAAAACATAAAAAAGTAATATTTCAGATTTTTTTTTTTAATCATATCTATCCAGTTATATTTTCTATAAGCCTTAGGACTTCATTTTTCCAAATCAAGGTACATGGAAGGTAACACAGTCAAGTGAACAAAGTGGACAGAGTGTAACGACAAGCTTCCGGCCTTGTCCACATGCACAGTGCAGCTGGAAGCAAGGAGGGATTAAAAGTACACTGCACCTCTACTGAAAGAGAGTCCTGATTTAAAAGTCAGTCTGCATACTTTGGATTATGGAGTGTTTAGTATGCTAAAGGTGCGAGCAATGAGCGCCAGAGCTAACAACTCGCCAGTCTCGTAAATCGGTCATCAGTCTACATTTAAATGATTCTGGTGTTAAGGTTCATGGGACAAGATTCTGTGGTGTTACTGACTGCATAAAACACTTGGACTTCCTGCTCCGTGCATGAATACTGAACTGAGATGAAACGTGTGATCTCACATGGGGGTCGGCAGGTTAGAGATTTTTAAACAATGCAATATGTCAGACATGAACTGTGTAAGTGATACTAGATATAGAAGAGTGTGCATCTGAAGGACAGAAGGAAAGAGTCAAACAACAAAGAAAAGTAGAAAGATACAGGTGCAAAGAGAGACAGTAAAGTGTCGGCGGCGAAGTGTTGACTGTCGTACCATAGACATAGAGGATGTAGTCGTCGTAAGACTCCCCCACTGAATTGGACGCCACGCAGCGGTAGGTTCCGTTGTAGGACTTGTTTAGGTTTTCAATGTAAAGGTCGCCGCCGGTGATGACGGCATGGGATGGCACATCATCGTCCACCTTCACCCAATTCACCCGTTGTGGCCTGAGAAGAAGAAAAACCAGAGCACAGGTAAGATCTCAGCGATAGGAGGAAGGAGTGATCTAACTATTGTTGGCCCCTAACGGACGCAGTGTTCATTTCAACCCAGACTACAAACTGTTGAATGAAATATTAGATGAAATAAACAACATATGGATCATTCTCTTTATCAGTACTATATCCAAAGGCACCTCTAACACCATACCATCATTATCAAATAGATGCTTATTCTCCCAATACAGTGCACATCTATTTGAGGGTCCATTATATAACAACACTTTTCCCACATTTATTAACAGATTACTAGTTCTCCAATAATTATAGCCTGACCTTACTCTAAACAAATTCACTTCCTTGTTTTATGAAGTTTCTAGCATCAGTTAACTAGAAAGAAAAGAGAAGCTAATCAATTAGAGCTAGGACATAAAAAAAACAAAAAAAACATGACATAATAAAATGACATCCTTCCCTTTGTGGAGAGTTAAAAGCAACAATAACACTATGGCAGCTTTGTCTCGAAATTACAGGCTTTCCATGCTTGTATACTTATGAGTGTTGCTGTGTAGGTGGGCGCCTACCGAGTGTCTGTATTTGTTCGTTTTTGTACCTCGACTGAGGTTTATACTGGGGTGACAGATTCCATTTTTATGACAATGAGCTCAGAGCGCCCAGAGTCACAGGGGGTGAGGAGAAAAGAAAAAGACAAAACACCTCTATTTTGCTGCAGCAACTTCCAATGGCCACTGCCAGCTACTGTTATTTCCCCTGAGCGTGTGCTGATGGTCTCTCTTGTTGCATTTTGTTGTGGTGTTTTAACTTGTTTCCCTCCATTTGAAAGCATTTGGTGTGGAGGGAGCAAGCAAATAGGAGAGGGGGAAAAAAAAAAAAAAAAGATGAGGTGAAAAATCCAGGAAGAGAAAATATGAAATAACAGTTGGAGCTCAATAGCAACCCCCCCCCCCCCGAAAAAAAACAAACAAACAAACCACAAGTGTGTTTAATGGCTGTGGTGGACTGCTTGAAAGAGAGAGTGCCGTGTCTATTACAAGCTTTCTCCGGATGAAATGAAATGTAAATAAATAATAAATAGGTATTTCCTCAGATGGCATGAGAGACATGACCTAGAAAAAAAGGAGTTTCTATAGGTGGATGGGATGTTGTGAGAAGGGAAAAGTGAATCTGGAGAAGGAAGATAGACAGAGATAGACGAAAGAGGTAAGATGGGGCTGCAAGGAGAGAAGAAGGGCAGGCGTCTAGAATACAAATGGCTGCCTGCAGACGGGGCCCCCTGTGCTATCTGCTGGTAATGACTGCACAACTCTCAGCAGCTCTAATGAAAATGACTTCCAATTCCCGGCTCACTGTATTGATTGTGTTTTCATCTTTATAAAATGACTACGGGTAGTGCGCTTGTCTCTATGCCAAGTATGAAAACTGTGGGGGGCTGGCGAGGAACTCAGAAGTACATGGTGTATGGTTCTGTGTGTGTGCGTGTGTGTGTGCGTGCGTGTGTGTGTGTGTGTGCGTGCGTGCGTGCGTGTGTGTGTGTGTGTGTGTTTGCATGTTCTTGTTCTTGTACCCTTCAGAAGATCTTAAATAGTTTTAGAAAGCTTAAGGCAGAGTCAAAGTCCTGCACTGGTTGAGCTTTGCAAACCCACCTGCACGGTTCACAACCAGAAGTGACCAGTAAATGTGACCTGTGACCCCACCCATGATGAAATCGTCTCAGAGTTGGCTGCATAGGCAGTTGTGAAGGTGACTGCACGGTATGGGGCACAACAACAACTCAGGTAAATAAATGACTGATAGAAAAACAAAACAAAAGCAAAATAACACAGTAATCTGTGCAGATCGCAGACACAAAACCACAATTCACACTCAATGGATTATGTTTACTCGAGGTTCCGCCTGCTTGGAGAAAACTTGTTGGCAGAAGCGCACAGTTGCGCTCAAGACCTCAACAGAACAAAATTTCAATTTTGCAATTACAATTCAATTAAAATTTCAATAATAACCACTAATCATCACTAATCATTTATGCCACTAATCCCCTTAACGGAACACTTCCCTGAAAAACATGTGTTGAATTTCAAACACCTTTCAACTCTGAGGGCCTGAAGAAGGTGGCTCTGAACAACCCCGTCTCCTAGAAATTCTGTTTACATATAACAGAATCGTTCCTGGTCACGCTGCGGTGACAAACGTAATCGCTGGCAGGACAGGCAACGTCTTTTGAATGAATGAACCGCTGCTACATTATGACAGGGAGGAGGCCGGGGGTGGATGGCAGCTGTAACCAGCCCACAACCGTCACATCACAGCCTGGGTTTCCTGTTCTGACCTTCGTCTGTGGTTAAAGACACAGCCAACAAAAGCGCTTTGGGAAAGATCGTGGTTTTCCAGTGAAATCCATTGCAAGATTTTACTGGAGTACTGGCCTTTTTCTTTAAGGTTGTCGTTCATCACCATATTTGAATTTACTGGAACACAAAGAGAAACCTTCGAGTTGGTCACATTCCTGTCTCTAATGTAATATTCATAACTCCAGCTTCATCTGATGATTATTTTGTTCTGTTCAAATTTGAACTGCCTTGTCAACAT
Source organism: Seriola lalandi dorsalis (assembly GCF_002814215.2). Lineage (NCBI taxonomy): Eukaryota > Metazoa > Chordata > Actinopteri > Carangiformes > Carangidae > Seriola > Seriola lalandi. The sequence continues at coordinate 1,028,505 of NW_019524896.1, read as the reverse complement.
ACTGTGATTGATACCAACAGCACCGGCACTGTATTGATGTTTGGGTAGTTCGGCAGGTCCCCTGCCTGAAGTTCTCTCACCCTGCTCGTCCTAATGGCTTCATTTACACTCCATTACATCTCATTTAGCAAAGATCAGTCATCTAAACAAACCAACACCTGTGTTTATGTGGAATAATAGCCTAATGAGCGACTAGCAAGAGCTTTCAGATGCTCAGACATTTCAAAGAACTGATTAATAAAGATAAATGCCACTGTAAGTTCATCGTTGATGCGGTGGAAAAAAAACAGACTCTGTGACTGTTCTCTACGCTCAGCTTTGTGTACCACAAACAATCTTTTAACTTTAATCACAAAATTGGCTTAATCTGTTCAGTTCCAGCACAAGTCCATCAACATACTCTCTCAGTCTCACGTGGTCTGCCTACATACCTTCAGACTATTAGCACAAAAACACCCTATTTACATCTGTCATCCTGCGAAATATGTACCTGGTAGATATTAGGACGCACTCCGCTCTTACTAATGCACCTCTCTGCTCTGCCCTCCACCTTTAAAGTAGCGGTAATTAAACACCTGCTCAAAATATCACACAGTAATTCTGATGTATTTCATAATTACAGGCCAGTTTCAAATTTCCCCTTTGAAAGTCCTGAAAAGGAAAATAGCAGCCATTCAATTATGTGATTATGTATCCAGCATTGGTCATTTAGAATTGTCTGGCCTCAGGTCTAACATTATTCACAGTTTTAGACACAGTTTTACTCTCTACAACATGTACTTATATCAAGGCTGCCCTGTTATCCATCAGCTGAAACTTCATCTCCTAATTAGAAGTGATCTCTGGCCCCAGTGAGGAGAGTTCTAGAGCCAATGGTGAGTGCAACCACTTCAACTTCATGTGCCAAGTTTGGCCTCCTCTTCCACAGAGTGGTGATATTTCAACTTCCGAGAGCCAATATTCATTGCTAATTCAACAATAACAATAATGACCCAGTCGCTTATTAGAGATGATTGGATGTTAAAACTGTGGCACAACTTCTGTTTCTAGGTATTTTGACTTCTCATCTTAAAACTATGACATAATCCACAGTCTCATAAAGCAACTTATATATCATGAAGACTGAAAACTGATTTTCAAGAGCTCATACTAAAATCAGATAATGTGAAGCTTTGACAACGTCTCTTGCTGCTCAGTTATATCAACCTGGTCATCACAATCTCCTACAACACTATAAATATGAAAGGTCATTTCATAATAGTAAAAACAACAACAAAATAAAGAAATAAGACATATAGAAGACAACACTACCATAAAACAAAGTGGAGCTGGGAAACTAAAACTATAATAAAATCTCTAAAAATATGAGGACACATTTTAAACAACAACAAGGTGATTTTGCAAGATTCAAATGCATGTTGTACTAACTGCTGCAGGATGGGATGGACTTAGGAGGACCGAATCTAATCATCGTAATCAAAGAGAGAAGGTAACAGTTGGGGTAGGTTGCTTTTTTCACCAGTTTTTAATAGAACATAGATCTGTATGTCATCTGCAAACAGATGATAATGCATGTTGTGTTTACTTATAATGTGACCAAATGAAAGCATATAAATAAATAGAATAAAAAAAAAACCACAGATGGCCAAGGATAAAGCCTTGGGGTACACCGCAGGGCAGAGCGGCCACAGCTGAATAAACATAAGCAATAACAACTAAGAAAGTCCTGTTTGACAAATATGGTTTAAAACAGTTTCCCTGAGGCTAAACCATTTTTCAAGGCTGTTAAACTAATTTTAATGGTCTACTGTGTCAAAGGTTGAGCTAAAGAGATCATTAGGTACTGGTGTTATTTTGAAATCTTTCATTATGTAAGGCTCAAGAATTGATCAGTGGTTTCACCTGAAACAAGTCTAGTCTAGTCCAACATATAAATGGACCAGACATTAACAGTAGGTTGAACTAAAAGAAAAACTTCACTTGGAAATGTATCGGTGGCACATTGAAAGCACAGGAAACAGTAGTTTTCTGTTTGACTATAGTCACTCACTCAATGCACCTATATAGACAGTGTTATTATTTTTCCTTAATATGAGAGGTTACAGATACACTCAGAGAAGCTGGGAGATAAGCTGTTTGATATGATCTGTTTCCCATAAAAAGAGGATAAAGACTTCTTACAGTTGTCAGCAGATGATGATGATGGCACTGATATTATGAAGAATGTGAACGACAGCGTAGAGACATTCATTTTATGTTTTTACATTTCTATTCAGCATGAGCACTACCATAAGTTACCCTTGCATTTTTACATAAATTATACTGTAACTGCTTCTGCAGTTGTCAAGATGAACAGTGAGTTTCTATTTTCTCTCTGTTTTACTGCACTTTCTTTTTATTTCAGGGTCTAATATTATCTATTCACCACAGAGAGGAGGACTTATTTGCTTCTTCGACTTGAAAGGTACAGTGTAACCCAAGGATCGGGTGGTTCAGCCTTAAGTGGAATTTCTGCAGTGTTATTATAATATCAATATGTACTATATATGTGCTTTAATATTTGCCTTTACATCCGTTTCTCATATCCATATTTTCATCACTGTTATATACTGCACATCCAGACTGACTGAATCTACCACTTTTTCATTTTTTGCAAATAACATTACATTTCCATCCTTTCTACTCTGCTGAGTTCCAGACCATCCCCTATTTGGAGATTAAATTAAAACAAAGAGACTATTTTTCACCGCTTCATCCTTTCAGTGAATTTGGACATAGAGCTTTAGAGGTTTTATTACAAAAAGACGGGGATTAAATCTAATAATACATATGTTTTGTTTTCATATTTTTTCATTTTTTAGTACTAACAGTTTGTGAAAGTTCCACACAGTACCAGCATCCTGCAGACAGATGTCTGTCTTTAATGTCTGAGTACTGGAATTGTTTACGTTCTCTCTTTTGATGTAACTCAGTGTGATCAATCCATTTAGTTGTTCCCACTTGTGCCCTGTGTGGAAGCATCTGCATTCATTATGTTCCTCCAGTCATTAATTTATTCATTTATTTTTCCTTTGATTTGTCACCTACCTGTCGTTCCACTCACCACTGCAATGAGACACATGTACACACCAAGAGGCACGCAGTCAAGGTATGTGCATGAATACATAATCGTGCATCTGTGAGCCAGTAGGTTTGGCTTCCCACCCTATGGCTATTTTTAATTGGTTAAAGTGTGTGTGTGTGTGTGTGTGTGTGTGTGTGTGTGTGTGTATGTGTGTGTGTGTGTGTGTGTGCCGTACTGGGGTTTGCCTTTGGCCTGACACGTCAGTTCCAGGTTCTCTCCTTCCCTGGTCAGACCCTGAGGAAATTCCACCACAATCTTTACCTCCGGTTTGTCTGAAAGGATTAGAGAGAGACAGAGACAGAAAATGAAATGCTGGGACAACATGACTGACACTTATCTATCTTTACCTCTGCTTTCTACATCTATGTTCTTTCGGATGGATGGATTCTGATTGATTCCAGACTTGCATTTTAGTAAGCAAACAGTAAGGTTGTGGAACACAGGGGGTTCATGTCCCATCAGGAGTGAAGTTCAGGAGCACAGGCAGACGTTGTGTGAAGCATGAGCTGATGCCAATCAGTTAACCTGACTCCTCACATTATTACTCCTCTGCTACGATCATATCAGCTGCTGTTGCTCCGTCCACCGTCCGTCCATCAAGTTTTGTTGCTGCAGCTAAACTACCAGTAGTTTTTGGTGGCTGATGTTAGCAAATATATTATTTTATTTATATAGTGTCTACATAGATATTTATATAAGCATTAGCATATATAGCGTTTAGCATTTGGCAGGCTAATCTAGGCAATGACATTCTCTAAACATGTAACTATTTTTCCATCAGCTTCCATCAATGCTTTCACTGTTTTCCGTCACACAGTAAACTGCTCACCATGATCACAGAAATAGTCTCCTTAGATTTAATGGGGACCTATTATGTTTGCACCCAGCTCTACATTTCTATTCTGGGACTCCACTAGAGTAGCTTTGCATGATTCAAAGATCAAAAAATGCATTATTTATCTCAAACAGCAGCGCCTCAGTTTACGCAGCCCCTCAGCTCAAGTTCCTTAAAAGTCCACTTTCTTGTGATTGGCCGAACTTCTGGAAGCCTTGCTGAGGGGCAGCACACCCAGCGCTTGTGAGCGCCGCCTCCTCCTCTTACCGGTGTGGCGGTTCTGAGAGCAAATGTAAAATTAAGTAACCAGCAACTAAAACTAACTAACACAATATAATTGACCGGAAATGGCAACTTCTCAAATCCGTCCATTCGTGATCGAGCCTGAATCAGATGGACAGCACAAACATCTACAGCAAGATTACAGCAGAACGTCTCTCTTTGGTAAATATTAGGCCCATCACCTGCTTACTGTGTGACGGAACAGTGGAGTTTGTCTTTCAATCAAAATCTGTAAATAACAGTTTTTCTTTATGTCCTTGATAACAGTTGTGTGTGTAGGAAATGTGCTAAAAAGCTAATGTTGCTAGTAAAATGTTATTCTGCTGTTCTCAAGCGACTGTGCAGTAAACCTCCACCATCATTTAGTTGTATATACAAAGGGAATTTGATGTAGATAAGTTACAAAAGAGAAGCTAAGGTATACAAGCGAGGCATTGCAGGCATTTCAGAGAATAACTCCCTTTGCCGTGGCCTTGTAACTTAGACGTTTTCAATTCACAAAAAATGCTATGGCTATATTATATACAACACGCTAAAGGAAAGGGAAAAGCACCAAAAAGCATAATAGGGGCACTTGAAGGATTCAAAATAATAATGACTGCAGCAACAAGAACAACCATGATGTGTGTTGGAGTGTCAGAGGAGGTCGAGTCAAGTTCACGTTTCTGAAATGTGAGTTTACATTTATTACGATGCAACTCTTCCACACAAACTCGGCTTCGTCTAGGTGGATTTGACTTCCATAATATTTTATATATTAAGTAAGAAATAAAATACACTCAAGTATTTTTCCTTTACATTTGACTGCTGCTGTTGCCTTAACTTCAACCTGTACTTTCATTGTAGAAGATCACTCTGCAGCTTGTGTTGGTTCTGCCTTGGGCATATTATTGACGAAATTTTAAATCAACCTAACACCAAAACACCAGCCAATGCTTTGGGAAATAATAGATATGGTGCAGCGCGGGATCACAAGCCCTGACTATGTCCATCCAAAGATGTTACCTGATAAAGTTGCAACACAAAACAGAAGACTCTGCTGAAGAGCTGAGGCAGCTGGAAGGAAAGTGTAAGAATGTTGTTTTGACAAATCAGTGGAGTGCTTTGACAGTCGCTGCTGTGCTACTCTTTGCAGCCGTGGAGTTTCTATTGTTCCCAGTCCATTGACTGTTGCTGGTGTTATCAAAGCCTATTTTCATCTTGGTGTGAGCGATGATCCTTTACTCTGGACAAAAATCTTATGTTTCATTCAATCCATCATCTGGGTTAGGGATTGAATTCAGTGTTGCCGTGTAGTGAAGTAAGACCGAGACAGAACAAATGCAACAGAAGTCCTGCTCTGACTTCTAACTCTGAAACAACACTCATGCTTAAAAATAACAGGCATGTCCTGGTTGATAATCCCACAAAAGGAGGTTTCCCACTGTGAGGAAACGAGGGCCTAGGAGGCTTTCTATCAACCTGATGTTCATCTTTATATCAAGGTGTGTTTAACAAAAAAGTTTTGGTGTATAATAGTGGCCAACATTTCTGGCAATGCAGCAGCACACTATGCCCTTGCTTGTTTACTGAAGGTTTTCCAACATTAGGGGCTGCCCATAAATACCTCCACAGTTCAGTCATTTCACACCAGATTGATCGTTGAGTCATAATGGCGTAATTACAGTTTTCCGATTGTGATATGAATTATTTTGATCCTTTCCCCCCTTTTATAGCCTAAATGCACAATTCGGTGCTGCATTTTTAATCAGCCTGCAGACACAGGGATCGGGCCTGAGTTATGGTTTCAAAGCCGGCGGTTAAGTTCCACACTGCTGTCCGACCTTCTCGGCAACAAACAACACATGTCTGGCCATCCATCTGTCTAAATCACACCCTGTCAGTGGTCGGCTCTCAGCCTGGGTGATGGACAGCACATGGGCGAAAAGCCAAGTCTTCTGCTCAGTGGGCATGCAAGGGTTTAGACAGCAACCCTTTGGTTTTGTTTCCACTCCAGGCATTACATGGCATCCTGCAACTTTTTTCTTCACTAACAACGTCATCTGACCTTGTCATCTTGGAGTCATAAATATGAAGGATGCCAGGCATCTGTAGGTTGTTTTTATAGTCTCAAGTAGTTATGGCGGAGCTTTCCTGTCTCTGCTAGATGGAAAAACACACACTGCATTGCCAGATCCGAATACAGCCACTTCAGTGGAAATGAAATAGTGTCTGCTGTATGCAAGAAGACCGTTATTATTATGCCAATGGAATTATCTGCTTTATTGTTTGCCTCACCTCATAAGCGCTCAAGACGGCACTATCCATCTCTCCGCAGCCAGCTGACCTTAAGAGTAAACAACCAGGCAACGGAGCAAAACAACGTACTTTACTTATACGCATAAACATTACAGGTTTATTTAATTATGCTGTCCCCAGACAATGGGGTTTTCAAAGCTTTTCCTTACTACACGATTCCCACCATTCCACTCACAAATTGGCCACACAGTGAGGGATTCGGTGTAAATCAGCTCATCTACCTCAGTAATCAGTAATCAAACATTTATGCCACTGCAGAAATAGAAAAGTCAGCTTTATCTTAAAGGTCCCGTCATTTTTAATTTCCTCAAAAGTAGCAGATCAGTAACTGGATTTTTGGAGAGGTTTATGAAAGAGGATGATATAATTTGGAGCTAATTATAGAGAAAATGAACACGGTGATCAGCGAGGGTGTAAAGGTGTGGTACCTGAAGTCGCCCTGAACTATACACAACAGATCATTCACTGTGGTGCCACATAAAAAGCCAAATAATTACTGGCAAATTACTTTAATACACTAAGTCTACATCTTAGCATGTGTGAAATATAAATACTTAGGGGACACTTATTGTCTGTTTGTTAAACAATGCTAATGCTAATTAGCTCCTATGAGGAAAGTACAACATAGCAAGTGTTGTTAGTGTGGTGAGCAGAAATGAAAAACCAGAGCTGGAAGAACCTTGTCATGTTATTTAGATAATGTTGAAGAGACAAAAATCACAGCATCACACAAATAAGTTTATTACAGGGCTCCAAATATTGTTTAATCTAAGCATCAACAGCTGTTTACTTAATAGTCTTTTAGTTTTTCTTAATCACCATACTCCATGTCAATATTCTGGTGTATTTAAAATAAAAATAATAAAAATAATACGGCCAAGGATCCCCCAATTATTTTTTAAATTTTTCAAAAGTATTTGTTTTGTTTTTCCTGCTGTACTGAAAAAACTGCAGCCCGTGTACATACTGAACTGTGTAACGTTTCGTGTACTGTGACTTCCCTAGTACTTAATAGTCCACATCCAGTTATTTAATTCCAATGAAGTGATAGTCTTTAGTCGTTGGTGCATAGAGAAAGTAAATTCCTCTGGAAATAAACAACTGGTTTCCACATTTTCATAGAATAAAGCAGAAGAAAAGCTTCTGAGATTTCTGAAACCAGCATCTATCACGTTTCTAGATAAGTTCCATATAAACAGTAATACTCTTCAGTCAACACGCTCCAAATGTAATATTAAACCGTATGGCAGAGAGATCAAAGAGAAGGTGGACTGCAGGACTGGCTATGCCTGTTTGTTGCCCATTACTGTATGCACAGAGCATGACAGCAGCAGCCCCTGCATGCCGGGTGGTCCATGCGAGCTCCCTGCAATCAGAGGCCAACAAAATGCCATGGTGCCTCTGTAGATGAGCTGATCTCCTGTTCTCGATCTCTCAGGGAAAGGTCAGATAGCAACAGAAGAGGTTTTGTTTTTTTAGCAGAATGCTAGGACATGCCAGAGGCCTCTGGCATAAGGTTACAGAGGCATGAAATACATAAATTTGATCTTTTTTTTATTTTTATTCGCATTCTACACCTCTCTCTACCTATAATCTGCCAAAGACACTTCAACAAACGCTGTTTGTCATCAGATGCTTTTGTGTTTGGTCAGCTTTAGGTGTTTTTCATTTGACATTTAATTTCTCTGTGTTGATGTGCTTTTCATTCTGTTATTTACTCTATAAACAGTATTAATTTGTACTCTGTCTCAGTTTGTGCCCTGTAAACCAAATTATCACTGAGTACATTTGACATTTGAACATGATTGAGATATCGTCGCTGGCTACGGTTTAACAGATGCATGTGCGATGAATTAATTTTGGGTGCTACACACAGTCACGGCTGTGTGACTTGTGAATCTTCTTTGTTGGTCTTTTTTTATTAGAATAGTGCAGGGCGTTTCGCAGTGTGGGAGAGGGAGCCTCCCCTCAGAGAACATAAAGGGCTGCGCCCTTAAAATAACAGTGAAATACTGCGCCACGGACTTAAGACCAGGTTTTTGTTGGTCAATCACTTTCTTCTGCCTCAAAATAGCAATGCGCCTGACCACACCTCGTTCTAAGACCAACACACCCATGGGCGCAGAGATGAGGACAAATATATTTGCTACTTAAACAAGGTGGATGGGAAATTTTCTTTTCTTTTTTTTACTTAAACTGCACTGCTTTAACAAATCCATGGTCCCACATGACAGATAAAGTCAGTCTGTGAATATGAGGATGTTAAAATAAAAGATATCTTGTAACACGAAGAAAACTGAAACCCTAACCCAGTCTGTTTGTACAGCTTCATTGTGATGACAAAATTTAATAAAGCCAAAAACAATATTACTCTTTCTGACACAAATACATGATACCTTAGGTTAGTTTATATTTTCGGTGTGCTCATTTATTTATTCCCACTTTTTATTCATCATGTTCTGGGAATCTTTTCTCTCCGATGACAATGACAGGCACTGAAGTTTCAGTGGGGGGGAATGTGGAATATTTATGTCATTTAATTAGTGGAGATGGAACAGGCTACTCCATTGCAGTCCAATTTTCTCCTCTTATTCATCATAACCTGGTGCATTGAGATGATTTCCCTTCAGTGACACTGCCACACACGTCACACACTAAAGTTTTAGTTAGGGGGGAAAAGTAGCAAACTTATGCCATTTAATTAATGAGGACAGAACGCTCCTCTCTGCTGCAGTCCAATTTATTGAGTTAAGCTGATGAGACACTCAAAAAAAAAAGAAGAAAAAAAAAGAGAAAAAGGTGCATAATGCTATTTAAATATCCATGCTGATTTATAATTCATTTCCAAGCAGAAGTACTTACACTGCACCTCCAGGTATTTCTGTGCTTGGAAGTCCTTGACCGCGGGGTGGTCTACGATGCAAACCACAGGTACGCCGTCATCCTCCTTACTCACGGTGAATGTCAGGCGGCTGGTGACTGTGTACATCTTGTCGTAGGTCAGCTCAACTTTGGGCTTGCCTATCGG
>NW_019524896.1:998403-1018890 GCF_002814215.2 Seriola lalandi dorsalis | reverse complement strand
AAAGAAGAAAGCAGACTCAAAACTCACAGCAGCGCAGGTGCATTCTGGGTTTCAGTTAAAATATGAATGAGCCATCCCCGCAAACGCTCCTTCATCTACTGTCACACAGACTTTGATGTGCAGTGGTGCAAAGAATAAGACAGCAAAAACAAGATGAGTTGAACTCTAGAAACATTACAGTTTATCTTATCCCTCCATCCCTCCATCCATCCTGACAATTTAGAGTCCCCTATATTGACCTAACATGCATGTCTATTGACTGTGAGAGAAAACTGGAGCACCTGGGGAAAACCTTATCCAGGCTCCAGATCCCTCCTTGCTGTGAGGTAACAGTTTTTGTCATTGCACCACCAGACTTCCTATAACACCTGTAGTTCCTGAAATTTGATCTATGTTGTCTAATTTAAGAAGTTAGAGTTCATAGATTAAAAATAGAAAAAGTTGAGATTTAGTTTAAAATCTCAGCACTGCTTGTTGTCCTAATCATTTAAATGACTCCTCATAGATTGCTGGTTGGTTGGCTTCCTGCTTCAGGGCTCAGTTTTATTTTCCGTGTATGTTTTCTGCACTAAAGTCAGATAGTGAAAACAGAGCTGCAGAGGTTTAGACTGGCTCTGCAGAGAAAATATTATTTAAGCCTTGACTCTTTCATTCTAAAAACCTTTTTAAAAATATCAGAAGTTAATATATTGGATTTCTTCCTGACTTGAGTTGATACTCAGTTTTATGCATCTTTTTCTCGTCTGGGAGCATTTTGTGAACAACTCGCTGTGCTGAAGGGTCAGATAACTAATTCGCAGTTAACGAAATAACAATGATGAAACCTTTGCGCTCAAGCTGGGGAAGAAAATGCATTAAAAATATTAAGGCCTGACAAAGACAACCATTGTATGGGTGCGAGGAGATTGTCTTTCTCCCACTGACCCTTTAAAATAAGTAGAGTGGAAGTGACAGTGTCCTTGAGAATGGTCAAAGAAGGTGAATCAGCTAAAAATTGCCTGCTGTCAGGGGCAACTGTGCGACTGTGAATCACTCGTTAGGCTTTGCGAAAAGCCAGATTTATTGTGTAGCCACGTTTTATGCAGCACTGCCAGATCTGAAGCCAGCAAAGTGAGTCTCCTCTGATTATTGGCTGCTCCGTAATATCAGACAATATGTTCTCAAATGCGATGAGGAGGATACCTCATCACAGTCATAGAAAATAAGAGGGATGGCTGCAGACAGCTCAGCACGGCAGCGGCGCAAAGAGAGATTGATTAGTTTTATCCCTTTGTCCTACTTCCTAACAGTCTGTTGCACAAGTGTGTTTGCGTCCCATCAATAAAACAAATACTGGAAGCAAAAAAATATAAAAAATAAATAAGTGAAAGAGCCTGCGAAGATAAAACGCTGGAACAGGAGAAAAATCTGTCTTAATGCGAACAGTGTTGCATCCATCAGTTCATATTTTAGCTTGAAAATATCTACCAAGCACACACACTGCAGCTCAGCTGCAGCGGTGATACCGTCACCGTGGTGACAGCTGTCTCTTTGGATGCTGGGAAGGCAAACGTGTGTGATGTGCCTTGTGTAAAGGAACAGGTTGTCATGAATAAATACCACTAGAGGCTTCAGATACATGCAAGGGCCTGAAACGGGAACCTGAAGGGGTCTGCTCAAATCAAAATGTCTTTTGAGAAGCATGAAGCGGCGGTGAAGAGACGTCTTTATGCAAGTCCTGGGTTTCTGGATCTCCTGCTTTACACCTGAAGAATTCACTGTACAGTAAAAATACTTAGTTACCTTGGCAAGCACAAATGGATGTAAAAATATGTATAATTACCATGAATGGTAAATTGGGTGAGATAATTAATGAGCCACCATCTTAATTTAATGTTCACTCTCTTTTTTCTACCATTTGTCATTAGCAAAAAAAAAAGAAAAGAAAAGAAAAAAGCTTCTTAGAGGCGTCTGAGCCTGTTGCTCGTGTTTTTCTTCTTCTTCTTGCCCGGATTATTGAAGTATTTTCACATGTCTACAGAGCAGCCACTAACCCAGCACCCATTTGTGCAAGGCAGAGATACAACAAATGAACCCCGCTGTGCACCGTAAGGCACAAGCACTGACGGGTGCCCATTCCATGGGAAAGGCGAGAGAGGAGACAGAGTAGTCTCACAAGACAGACATCTGATAGCACTCCAGTTGTGCTGCATCAAATATTAATCCGCTCAAGTAGAGACAATGTCACTCTTGAGGGCAACACACATCAACACACCTGTGCCCATTGTTTTCCCCATAGAAACCACACGCACACACGCACACACACCCGCAGCATCACACTGGGTTGATTCTGCAAACCGACCGAGGCTCTTATTTTGTGAGGGAGCTGGGTTTAGAGAGCTAATAGGCTTCCTCTGGTCTAGACTCTCCAGGCCAGATTATTGATCAGTGACGCTGATCTACACGTCAAACTGAACTGAAGTGAAAGTGGGCGGGAAAGATCTACATGCATATATATTAGGGGTTTAACGCAGAACTCATATTTCGGGACACACCTCGGTTTTGAATTAACGGTTCAGTATTTTTTCGGTTAATTTATGATGAATTTAACTTGTATTGTAACCCTGTGGCAAACTGGCCATACTTTCAAATTGGATGATTACCTAAGTCATCTAGGTATTATTAATAATTCTGCAATCCACTAACGAGGCTTTAAGCGCTTTAGAAGGTTGTCAAGTAAATAAGAAATAAATAATATAACAATAAAATAATAAAATACAGATCTATCCAAAGTGCAAAGTCCAAAGGGGCTCCCTCAGAAAGGGCAGATCTACTGGCACTAACAATGTCTCCTGCAGCTGAATGAAACCCTCTGCCTCCTGACAGAGGTAGCAGCACAGCGAGGTAGCGCTTTGCCAAATATGGCAATATGAGGATACGTGGGCTCCCTGTAGCTGTGTGACCTTATTGGCTAACGTGTCGGGAGACTGACCATCAGAACACAAGACGTTGCGCTTGATTATAAACACGTGTGCTGTTACAACCCTAGTGTATTTTGTCCCTGCTGGAAAAACTGGAAGAACGCACTCGACCCACACACTGCACTGATCATACTGGTGCCCTTGTTTTAATGGTGCCTGATGATCTTTCAGGTGACACATTATGTGACTTTGGTGGTGCAGAGCCAGAAGAGCCCTTAAAAAGTGAAGTGAGCATTTGACGATGAATCAGTGATAGCTCTCTGTTTGAAAACATCACGCCGTGCGAAGCGCTAACAGCATTAACTTTGTGGGAGAGATGACTGTGACTGAAAGGCAGCGGAAGGTCAATCCAAAGCTGAGGTGGCACTTTTAAGTGTGTTGCAGATGCCAACATACGACCCGAATCGCTCCTCCTCTCCTGCACCTCCTCTACGTTTCACTTCTCTTATCGTTTAATCACATTCTTGTGGAACGGGAAGGCGGTAATGTCTGGTTAAATAAAATATATACGTCTCTCCGCTTCTATCACTTTGCCCAAAAAAAATATTCTTTCATCCATTTGTCGAGTCATCCTGCTGGGGTAGAGCAGGGTAATTGAAATCACCCTGTGGTTGTCTCATAAGACTTGAGGCTAATGGCTGTTCTGGTTCCTGTCAGTCAATGAAGTGCCCTACCTCCTGGCTTTTTTCTTTCTTTTCTCTATCCAACTTCCTTTTCTTTCATCCTAACAGAACAGAAAGCAGTGACCTGCACCGCTGGATCCCGCGCTCCCTTATTCACGACTTTCACTGCAGTGTATGCTTAAGAGCTGGAGATATCAGTGTTAGGGCATATGTTAATAAATCACTGAAAAACAGGCTCAGAGAAAATAAAAGGAGGAGGAGATAGTAGTGAGATAATAGGTCTGTGCATATTAGGAGAGATAGTTGGATTTACATTGGCAAGCATGACAATTGCAACCTTTAAATGATATTTAAGAGATCCTGATTATCCCTTAAGGTAAATTAAGTGAAATTCTCAGGACGTTTAATTAGAAATAAGTCTGCCAGGCAAGGAGCCACAGCCGACGGCGGTTTAAGTAATTCTGCCCTGGTGTCAGGACTCCAGCACCCTGAGCCATTCTTTTTCCCTCTCACCTTCCCTTTTCTTTTGCTCTTTTGTCTTTCACATTTTCAGCATCAGCAGAGCAAAACCAGGTTCCACTTTGACAACACTGCAGCAGTGTCAACCGATCACACTGTGGAGTCATTTGACACAGGGCTAGCATTAACACGACGGCTAACTGCTACGACATGGTCAACATGTCAACATGTTGAAATAACAACATTGACGCCACTTCCAAAGAACATATGAAGGTAAAATAACAAAATTTTAACTTTTTATTTTTTATTTTTTATAAGAGTGCCCACCATTATTCCAGCTGCTAGCATCTGTTCACCAGTGGCAAAAATGGATAAAAGCAAATGGCGTGCTCCAAATGCACTGTTGTGACATGTGAGCCATTAAATATCCCTGAGTATTGTGTTATGGCACAAAATTGCATCCATCAATTGTAGAACTTCAGAGAGTGCCGAGCCAGTTTCAGCAAATGGCAATCCATTCTTAACAAGTGTGGGAACACAGCACGGGCGTGGGGGGGGGGCAAAAGCAAGTGCACCACTACAGCACACCATTAGGCAGTGTGTTTGCATGCGGTTAAGTAACCGTGTTGCTGTCAGCTCTCGGCATTCACAAGTTTCTTAAACATTACCACGTGATCGGTGTAAAGGATGAGAAAGATCCAGTTAACACGGGCCACATTTCTGCCGGAGAAACTTGTCTTCTTGGAATTTATAGTTTCGAACATGGATTTTCCATGTGCGCTTGTGAATGAGGAGAAACATCAGACATGAAGCGGCAGTTAGATAACAGTAAAACATTATTAGATGTTGTGGTAGATCCTGATCTGCACAAAGCTGGACTGAAACCGACAGCCAAAGGAAGGATGATCAGCTCTTGATGCTTCGCCGACTCTTGCTGATGTACACTGGTCAGTAGAAACGCTTGAAGATTTAGTGTCAACTTATTTTTTGTGACATTAACAGATAGTTGTGAGCCAAACCCTGACCTTGACACACAGGAACGTTCTCAGATTTGAGCTGACCACTAAGGGTTTAATGGGCTGCAGTGTAGAGGTGAAGCTGCTCAGGGCCTTCTACACAGCTTCTGATTAGGACCTTTGTTTCAAAGTCTTTACAAAGCTTTCTGTCTGGGCTCTGAGGTGGAGCTGCCTGGCAGGAGGCCTGTTCACCCCTGAGCTCTGCTCAGACTTCTAAAGCTCAGCTACCTTTGATAAAGGCATGAAAGTTGACACAGTGCCAACAGACTCTGGCTACCGCTGCACATCGACGTCACTTTAATGGAAACTATTCAAAGTGGCATCAGAGCTCAATTTAAAAAGCTATAGCATTGATAGAAGCACTAAATTCAGAGAGCCAGCAAAGAAAAGCAAGAACCCCCCCAAAAAAATATTTCATTTATATACATGTCACAGGAGCTAAAGATGCACATGGAGAAGTTAGACTGAAGCAACACAACAGGAGAGTGCACACCCACAGAAACACACACCGTGGACACTGCACGAACAAAGCTGTGAAATGAATCATCGTCTTCACAGAATTATTTTCATTCCATGTCAACAGCATAATACAGAAATCATTTATGCTGTCATTATTTTGTTTAAGGCCTTTAAGAAACAATTACCTCTCTGTTACTCTTCTTACTAAACTTCATATCAAACGACAAGGAGCCATGAAGTGCACAGTACAGTTATTCTGGTGCAGTTTCTTCTTCTGTGGAAAAACACCACTGATCAGAAGATGCTCAGGAAAGTCATCCGGCTCCCCTGGTGGACACTGAGGGACGGTGCGAGTCCGATAAATCCAACCAGCTCTTTCTTCATTTCTGAAATGCTTGGGCTCTCTGTTGAGCCTGTCGACATTTTGTTTTACTGGTCGAGCCTTTACTTGATCGGTAAACGGTTCAACAGCAGCAGAGCAACAGTATTAATGTTGTCAGCTGCGTGTGAAGTCCATGTCAGGTTAAGTCGTATTTACAGAACCTCTTCCGTAGCTTTAGCATGTTTCAGTCAACAAGAAACTCACATTTTAGTCTTGATCATGATCGTTTCAGTATTATTTAGCAACAGATCTGTTGCCAAAGACTGATGTTTTACTCTTTAGTGAAGACAATGCGCTCGCATTTCAGTCAAACTTGAGCAGAATGTTTCCAGTTTTGGATGGGGGGAGTTAACAGGTGAATAATATTACAGATTCACTGTGACTTCTAAAGAGAAAATTGCATTTGCATGAGCATACAGACAGGAGTGTGTATATATAGGCTGCATCAACAATCCTAAAATTTGAAAGACTATTGTTTTCCTTCTTTTGTTCGCATGTAAGCTTTCATGGGAAATTTATGCATGTTCCATGTTTTTCGTCAAAGCGAGGGAAAGAGCGGAGGCAGGAAGAGTTTTGTTTCTGTTTCGAGGCGACGCATCATGTCCTTTTTACTCCAGTTCATGAACACAATCTTTTCTGTGTCAAACAGAGGAACTCTTTGTACACACAAGTACACAGATGAGTGAGTATTATGAAAGGAACTACCTCTGATTTGCTGCGTTACAAAAGTGTCTTATTTTGTTAAGAGAGAAAATGTCCTGATTGATGATTGTGATTTTCTCTTTGTGTGTGTGTGTGTGTGTGTGTGTGTGTGTGTGTGGAGACCCCCTACCTGGAAGCTCCTTATCTCCCTTCATCCATCTGATGGTGGCGGCAGGCTTACTGCTCATGGCGGTGCAGGTCATCTCTGTCTCGTTGCCCTCACTCAGGACCTCATCCCGAGCCTCGATGATGGGGTTACCTGGAGGAACTGCAACAGGAAACACAAACCACACTCTATAAACACTGGGGAATTATATTGTCGTATTTCTCTGAGCGCTACATGCTGAGAAAACAGAGAGCTGACAAATATATATATACATATATATATATTGTATATATACTGTATATATATTTATAAATACATATCATATTAAACTTAGAAAAGTAGGTTAGATGACAATTAAGAGATGCAGAACACCTTCCAGTGAAATTATCTTAATACACTAATATTGGACTTTTAAGACATAATCACCATAATCCCTGACACTTTGATGGTTATGATGCATTTTGTTCAAATCACTTATTAATTGTAGTTAAATTCAACATAAAGATATGCCACAACAATTATTAAAAGTCCACACAAATGAAGAAAAAGGAAACATGATAAGTAAAAAGTAAAAGGTGTATAAGACAAACTCACATCATGTTATCATGATATTTATATGTATCATGTATTCTTTGATTCTGCTGAGCCATAGTTGAAAAGATAAATAAATGAATAATATGAAATAGTTCCATTCAGTAACCAGGACTGTAGGATCTTTAGTTGAATATTCAAAATAAAACAATCTAGCGACCTCAAAGAGGATGAAAGAACAAAACGATGATTGATTAGTTATTAACTGATATCCAAGTGAGGTGTTAATAATTTTGGATCTTCTCATACACTCACTAACCTTAAAAATTATTGAGGCATTTCATCCACACTGATTTAATAGAGCATAAAAGACATAATGTATTTTGCCTGTTGAATTGGCGACGATGGGTTTAAATGTTTAGACATTTTGACAAGCTCGTCACTAAAGAAAAGAGCTGACCTTCTCTGTCATTCAAAATGTCAGTGGACAAAAAGTGCTTTCACCATCTGATGACACTCTGAGCTGAGTTTTATTCTCTTCTTTTTCCAACAATGCAGCCTGACCAGCGCTTATGTGTAAGGGCCATAAACTGTAGGACGTCATTCAAACTTTGACTCTCATACAAACTAGTGAATGCAAAGTTACATGCTAGGACTGGGCTATTGTACATTCTCCTTCACATCATGACAGTGTGATCATTTTTATGAAAACTCAGTTTTCTTGCTTTTAAAAAAATCACTTATTCCAACAACACTATTTAAAACTAGAAATGACAGTTTTCAAGGTTTTTGTGAGAAGAATTCTGCTTGATGTATTGTGACAGTGGGACGCAGTGAAACCACGTACATGCAAGTAAAACCTACTTGTATGCACACTGCACAAACCACACACACACGCACAAACCACACACACACACACACACACACACACACACACACACACACAGTTACAGTTTCAGACACGTGTCAGCAGTCTGTCTGTCTTGTTGTGTGAATTATGACCTGATGATCTGACCTCTCGTACTTGCAGCCTGGCTGCTGTAGATTAGCTTGTTTACACACTGCAGCATTATGACCAGACTTAATGAAAACACACACACGATATTCCTGCATTTCCTAGCTTCGCTGTCGCTACCGTCGACCATGCTCCTCAACAAGTGACTTTGTTTTGTGTGTTTCTGTGTGCATGTATTTTGCTTTTGTACTTAGCACGGTGATGTCAGCGTAGGCTTCCTGCGGGGGGTCCGTGTAGAGCTGGCAAACATATCGACCCTCGTCTGACAGCGAGACATTAGACAGCGACACTCGCAGCTCGTTGTCTGAGAAGTTGACCAGCTGAAAGCGGGCGTCTTTCAGTGCTGAAGGAAAAAAACACACACACACACACACAAGATTTATACAGCATATCTGCACATTCAGGAAGCACATGTAGTGCTTGCATAATAGTATGCATGAAGATAGTGATTTAATCAATCCATACATAAAAGTAATACATGTACAGATCTGGAAGGATTTGGACTGTGGAACTTTTGCTCTATGAACACTTTAGGATTCGGAGCCCAAAAAATAGTGAAAAATGCTCTTTATTTCCTGCAGCCCAGAGTGATACTCACTTTACTATCACCTACGCCGAAGGCAGCAAATCCTCAGAGGGTTGAACCAGGAAATGTTTGTCATTTTTCCCTCATTTATGATTGAAGATAATTACATAATCAAAATAATATATTTAGATCGTTAACAATAATATATTTATATACTTCTGTTGATTGACTAATAAATTAATCAGCTAATCCTGTCGGCTCCATTACAATCAGTCTTAAAGTCAAATCAGATTCTATGAAACACAAGAAAACAGTTATTTCATATTTCACCATAGTATTTCTGTTTCATTATGCTGCAGAAAAAAACCCTTTAGGAATGTATAAATAGGCACCATCTAAAAAGCAATACATTTTTTATCATTATTGTTACTTTAAACAAATAATGATAATAATGGTTTGTTTTTTTATTTTTTATTTTTTATTCAGCAGCAGCAGCAGCAGCAGGGTCGTATGATGGTTTCACAGAATCATCAGCCTAAACCCCAGAGCCATACAGCAGCAGTCCTGCTTTTTCTGGGTGTAGGCGGAATTCTACAAAAAAGAAATATTTAATAATTTTTTTTTTTTTCATATGTTTTATGGACAAATATGCCGCTAGTCATGTTCGCTTCAAGTGCATCACAACTTCAAGCGCGCTTCAAAGAACCTTCCACAGTGAGAGAGAGAGAGAGAGAGAGAGAGAGAGAGAGAGAGAGAGAGAGAGAGAGAGAGAGAGAGAGGAGAAAACAAATACCTCAATCTAATTAGTCAACAATCAATCACAGAGCAAAGTGATGTAACACAGTATGCAGCGAGAGAAGACAAAGGAGAGAAAATTAAAGCACAAGACAGTTCACACTCCCTTCTGTTTAATGTAGTTTGATGCAGATCGAGAACGTGCTAACAACATGGTGTGTATTAACAGAGGTCTCAACCTTGGCCGTCCTTTGTGGCCTACAGAGGAATCAGGGGGGAAAATCCATAAATCCCATCTCTTCCTCATCTGCAGCAACTTTCATCTTGCCCAACCTCATTTGACCACCTACCTAAGCACACTCTATCAGCTGTAATGTAGAATGACAACATGTGGTTAAGATGAAAGCCTACCCGTCTCCACCCCCCTCCTTCCAGTATGCTGATAAATTCTGTTCTGACTGACAGCAACTCCGGGGCTCTTCTCGTTCCGCACGCTCGACTCAATCTCTGTACATGCGTTGTTGTTTTATTTTTTAAATTTTTTTTTCCTCCTAAAACCTTAAAGCGTTGAACACGCAGACGTAGAACACCTCAGAACAAACCTAAACAGATAGAATAACCACGGGGCGACGTTATGACTTCACAGATGATGAACAGAGAGAGATGGTGATGCTGCTGTACAGTACTTTCCTTTAATGTTAGGAGATAGACGCGGCGTGAGTGACTGAGTCAGAGGAAAACAAGGAGAGAGGAAAGAGTCGCCAGAGAGAAACGAGAATACTAATGACCACCATTGATTTTGTGCATCATTAAACAAGAACATCAGACACATTTTAAGTGATACCATAAGGCTGACTGGAAATGAGGCCCTTTGTCATCACATTAATGGAAAGAAATCTGCATCTAAATATTCTATCTTAACATACATCTACGCTCCTGTTTGCCCCCCCCCCCCGAATAGAAAAGAAGGAGACAAAATTGTGCACCTATTAGTTTCTTTTGTCTAAGCACAATGAAGCCCTTCTTGTGGCACATGAATAATATGCCCCTAATTAGTGTAGCTCATTCAAAAACCTTGTTAGGCCTCATTAGAATGAGAGGTCAGCCTCTAATCCTAATGATTTAATTGAATTAAATGTTCCCAGATTTGAACATACTGATGCTGCGGTACACAGATGCAGTGAAGAAAGCATTCAGTCTGTTTTCAGAGGCAGAGCGGCTCTGAACGGAGGAATATTCTCAGGCCACCGAGGTAAATAACATCCAGTGGCTTCAAGGTGACGTCAGCAATGTGAGCATCTATGATCAGATGTAAATAGTATAGTGGATATAATGTTTTATATAATCTATGTTATTAAAGGGGGAAACAGAGTCGGTTCTAGCAAGGATTCAAGTAGAATTATTTCTAATGGAATTATTTATAATGCTGCACTGTTTCAATTAGATCTCCGCTGAGGACAGGGATGGATGTGACAACATCAAAGATCCGTGCTCTTGTGAAACACGCTGATGTGCTCTTCAAGGAGTTTAGAACAAGCTTTAAATTAATGAAGGAGGTGTGGAGGTCAGCAAAAGCAAGTTGTAACCTGGATACGAGCTGCGTCCCAATACGGGGGCCGCAATCCTTCAGAGGACGCGTTCTTCGAAGGTGTGGCCCTTTGTAGCCGCCGTAGACCGCAAAGGGCCCGAAACCAGCTGAGCCATTTTATCGTTTTAGCTGCAAGACTGTTTCAGCGGTCAGTTAGCTCTTTACACTTTTCAGTCATTTTCAGTCAACATGGAAACTAAGCTAACTGCTTCTGGCAGCAGTTAACATCGTTTTTTGTAAGTTAACTGATTTAAGACGACGTATGTTTACGGGTGGGTGACTAAGCTCTCCAGGGGCCACAGTCAGCTGACATTACTTGAACCTCTATAGGCAGGGGACTATGATTACAATAGTCTGCTATCCTTATCAACACAGCAAACCTGACTTAACCTTAACCTTAGTTAGATCATAAAACAGTGTGGAAGGCACAGAATAATGATGGCGTCCTGCCACTGGGGGGCGCACGATGGTTCCAGGAGGTATGAACAAATGACACATTTTTCTGTTTCGTTCTGAGGACTTGTTGACCTGTACAGGGGCATCAATCTTGTCCACGCTTGATGCCATTTTCTGCCAATATATGTCATGGCTGTAGCTAAAATCTCTTAATCCTGCATACAAAGCTCTGATTGGTCGATTGCTCCTTCCAGCGCCAGACTGTTGGTGGTGATTCAGAACCCTGAAGCCAGACAAGAAATATTTCATGGGAAAACATTTAATCACTTTTTGTCAATGCGAACCCGGAATCTAATTTTATAGAAATGTGTTGCTGATTTTTATATATATATAAATATATTTTTAACTAGCAGGTCATAAATAAAACCATTTCCACTGGGGTAGAAATGCACAAAGGACTATACTCCTGTAGTAAATATCAGGTCTTAGTTGGGAAAAAAAACCCCAAACAACTTGTACCGTGTACCTGGAAACATCCACAATATTTGAATGAAATACTTGGTGTCAACAATTTGAAAAATCCTTGCCAATCAGATATAATCCATTTCACAAAAGCATTTCTCCGAGATCTCATAATCCTCTTATGTGCCACTTCTAAATAAGGCATTGTGGTATAAACATGAGCTGAATAAATAAATACTTTCTAATACATGTTGAAAAGAAACACTGAGGCGCTGTGGCAAGGACACAGCTCCCCAGTGCTCAAGGATTGGGACAACAATACAGTAGGCTCAAAGAGATACAAGGACAGATGATGTGGAGCAGCCTGGTTAACGCAGCGGGGTTTGAACGCAGTGGCGCAATCCATTTCAGAAAAAATAAATAAATTATAAAAAGTTGCAGCAGAAGGTGAGCCAGGCGACACTGCAGACAGTCCCTGTTATTGTTATGTCACAGCACACTGGAATATATACTTCACTCCTTCATCTTTGTGTATAAAATGGGAAGGTGACCTTTAGCTTCACGCTCTTTTTGCCCTGTTCTTCTTCTCTTGTTCTATCTGATACCGTGAGAAGGACATCACAGATGCCTGACAAAGGCGATTGATAGTCAGGTCTTTGGATAAGAGAAGTCTGTCCAAACTCTGAAGGGCCTGTAAATTATCTGATCTTTTTTTTTTTATAGAGCTGATGGTGATGAAGCTAAATTTAAAGCAGTGATAAGACAGTACAGTAGAGCCGCTCTGAAGTGCAGCCAAGGAGACTCTGGGAGGAAGCTGACGGAGCGAAAAAGTCCAACTTTTCGCTCTCCCTATTCAAGCTACTGGGTGCGGTGTCACCGGTCATGCC
Organism: Seriola lalandi dorsalis; assembly: GCF_002814215.2. Taxonomy (NCBI): domain Eukaryota; kingdom Metazoa; phylum Chordata; class Actinopteri; order Carangiformes; family Carangidae; genus Seriola; species Seriola lalandi. Next base: position 1,006,043 of record NW_019524896.1, on the reverse strand, counting down.
GATTACTGCTATCAAACAGTACGCCAGCTTTAATGAACGCTACTGTTCTGTACGCGGTGAGCACTCCATGCATTTATGTTTATAGCGCTGTGAACGTGCTCCGCTCCAAAAGAGAGGGAAGCGAGTAGAAGGACGAGCGGAGGAACACAAGCTCAGTGCCAGCGTGCAGCAGTAAATACTGTAACATCAGTGCAGTGTTAGCTGAATGTGGACCGGTGTCTTAAAAAGCATGTTTCAAGGGTATGAGTCAAAGTGGGCGGGGATCCTCCTTTCAAATTTACAGTCTATTTTTTTGTGAAATTCTATCTTTGTGTTTCCTTGCTAAACATCAGTCGGACGGATTCGTTCTGGCCGTTGTATGCGTGTGTTTATTTTTTCACATTCTCAAGTACTATGGATTTTGCCCCCCCCCCCCTCGTCTTTCACAGTGCAGGCACTCCACACGGGAACAGCGCCATAGATGTTATGATGAGGAGGGACGATTACAGCCACCAGTAACTCTTTTCAATGTATCAAGATAGATTTGAGAAAATAAAAGTCTATTCTTTAATGTTTGCACTGGACCCTGTAGCCCATCTCATATTACCCGCCAGCAAAGTGCTTTCAAATGCCTCTCATTCACCCACGCACACGCACGGATAGTTGCAGAGCCGCCATGCCAGGCGCTGGTCTGCTTGTCGGGGTACAATTTGATGTTCAGTATCTCGCTCAAGGACACTGTGACATGTGGGCAGAAGGATCAGGGAAGCACAGAGTCTCGTGACCTGAACAAGAGGTCACCTCTCAGAGAAAAAACAAGCTGCTTTAAAATGTTTGATCAAATGACCAGTGGTGTCATTTTTATAATGAGGAAGGGCAAATTTTTCCAGTGAGTCTCCTTTTTGCAACTTTAACTTCCTGTGTTAAAACATTTATTGATTACTAACTGTAGCATTTGATCAGTTTTTCTATTGCAACATCATCTGTCCACTAGAATCAATTGAACTCACAAGTACATCTATGGCCAGTATAAAACGATGGCTAACAAAAGGGGAGGATGTTCTGCAGTTGAACCTTTGCGACGTTTTATCTCTTACTTTCTCAGTTCTTGCAAGACATGGTGGAAAATACACATTTTATGTTTTGAAGTTATGATAAATAGAAAAGAAATGACATTCAAATACAGGGGGAAATCAGAAAGAGCAGGTTATGTGTCTCAAAACATTGTGTGAAAAGTCAAGTTATGATTCATCACACTGCCTGTGATCTCTGTATTGAAATGTAGCCGACAGTAAAGGTAAAATTGGCTTTGGAGACCTGTGGTGAAAATGAACTTTAAAACAAAACATATGAGAACTGGGATCAATACATCTTTTAATGGCCTCTCCTCCCCTTTTTCACCTCAGGTGACTGCATGAATTAAACTGATCTCGCTTCGTTTTCTTTTCCCTTTCTTGATTCATCTTCATTCTTTCTCTGTATTTCATTTAACGTTTTTTTTTTTGTTCTCCAACCTCAGCCGAGGATGACTCCTATTCAGAGAGAGCAGGAGATGATGAGTGCGCCTCGCCTAAGTGGCTGCAATCAATTGTGATTAGTGGCTGCCGCTACTTTTTGAGAGGAGCACATCAAAGTTTTATTATTGGGTGTCAGAGTGGATAAGATGGGGTGGGGCGGGGGTAATTACACTCTTACAACCAACCTCTCCTCCCCACTCTAGGTGGAGTCCAGGTTTCCAAATCACTGTCTAGCCACCACCTAAATCCAGAATATGGGGGCGTTTAGCTTTGCTTGAATAGTTGTTAAGACTCATGGAGGCTTTTCTCTCTGACTCAGCTGATTACACTCCAAACAACTGCCTCCTCTCATATTCCACATAGTATTATCTATATTTTGCACTGATTTGCATTGGCCTATTTTCCCCTCATACTGAGAAACTCATCATTCTTTCTGCTCTAATATGTTCTGCTTATGGCACAATTAATATTTCCTATTGTGTACGTTTAAATCATTCCCATTACTACGTTATTATTCATATCTGATTTGTTTAGAGGAGCTCTGGGTAAGTTTAGCTATTGCTGCATAGCTAACATTAATGTTAACAGCTGTTTACTTACCAGCGTTTCTACATCAAATCTCCATTCAACTGTATTTTTGATATTAACAGCTAATCCAGCTTTTAGCCTTTTTTTTTTGCTCATTGTTTTGGTTTAAGAAACTTAAGAGTTTTCAGCTCAGACAAGGCGAACTCAAACAATGCCCACGTCTGCTGGATGTCTGCAGGGAACCGCTTGGCACCGTATTAGCCCTCGCATCATGATAAAAACCACCTATAGCCACTGTCACCGAACCCCGCTGCATGTTTTTAACCAAAACGCTCTTCATATTGAAACACAAGCACACGATACGAAGAGCTGCCCGAAACACTCAAAGCCGAGAGTGAAATGAAAGTCTTGTCTATCTCAGTCAGCCTGTTCCCGTCTGAACTCCATCCTTCTGTCTCTACTTGACATTAACATGCTCGACCCCTTTTTGAGTGTGAGGTGATCCAACCTCCTCTTCTTCTTGTAACTTGTTGTTATAGATCCTGGTCACATACAAAAGACCAGATCATTCCTGACTCAGAAAGACATGGTTATAAGCGTCAGTATTTTGACCACGGGTGTAGAAGACGCCATTTTTGGTTTCAAGCATATACAACGAGGCTTTTCTTCCTTTATGCTTCAGCATTCGTCAGTCCACATTCGTAGGTCACTATTCATTCTCCGTGAGGTTCTTTGTCATTTTCTGGCTGATTATTATCTATAATTTTGAAAAACATGACTTTATATCTCACATTAAATGAGTTTCTTTAATTCATGTTATGTCATTACACACAGTAAGCCCAATTCCTGGCACTATGTGCGTGCAGTATGTGTGCGCACTGTGTGAGTGTGTGTGTGTGTTTCACTTCCTCATTAAGTTGTTTTGACAAAAATGCCTTTTACCCTGAACCTTGCTGGCCCTCAATGGCCAGATCACCCACTGATAAAGAAACTGCTACTCTTCCCTCCCTCCACAGGAGAAAAAGGGCAGTGTTTGTGTATCAGGTGAAGTGCTATTCTTAGCCGTTTCATACAGGTGACCATGTGGGTGTGTATTTGAAGAAGCAGCAAGCGATGTCAGAAGTATGTGCCTGCGCTCCCCTATACACAATAAGAATGTCGAAAAGAGAATAAGGAGGATAAAGCGGCTCATGTGTACATCAAACCTCTGACAAAACAAAGCATGTTTTTATCTTCCTGAGCAAAAGAGATCTGAGATATCTGTGTGCATCTTTGTGCATCAACCTTACTCATGCTACAAGGCCAAACAGTAACGCACATGTGACGTGTTAGAGGCTAGATCCCGGCAAGGAAAAAATAAACACTTGGTCAACCTGGGAGAATTTTAAATATTAGCTTGTATTGCAAGGTCGGCCTTGACGTTTAATAATGCTAATTATACAATTATAATTCCAATTATAGGCATTTAGGAAATAATTCATGATATGATATGTCTTTATGCAGTTCAAAAAAATCTGTCAAATATGTTACTTCCTGTTTATAATGTTGTCCCAAACTGGGTAGGTGTATTAAAGTAACATATTTCCCAGTCAAATATGGCGGTTTGAGCTATAACCTACTGCGTTCTTACTACCGCTGCCTCTCAACGGGCACGACGATATTCACATTTTAAACAGGTCATTTCGCCACGGAAACGTCCCCATCTGTTCATACGCTGGTTGCTAACAACAGCAAAAACAACAATCTGTGCTAAAGCATCATACGTTCGTCTTTTCACAGAAACAAACTGCTGTAGCTCAGTGTGAGGTGAGAACGCCCTGCGCTGCTCTCAAGCTACTTTTCTACGTACCGTTTATCGAAGCGGTCGTTAAAGCTGCATCAAACAGCATCAGAGTAAAAACCTTAAAGGAGCCCTCCACCAACTTTACACACACACCGGTTCGGTGAGCGCTCGGCCTGTGGAAACAGTTGTGTATTGTCATCTATGGCTCTGGAGGAGCTTTGTTAAGGCTGGTAAATTAGCCTCTGATTATGTCATCAGGAGTCATCTGAGCACTTAGAAGCACTTAAGGGAACCACAAGCTCAAGCTGTAAAGTAACAAACTCCACACCCCAGTTGTGAGTCAATGACTTTGGAAGATGTGGTTGTTTACCAGTCTGGCAGGGCTTAATTAAGGAGATGATGTAGTTGCATTATGGGAAATGTATGCTCCAGTGTTTTTAGAGACCGACGAGGTGAGGGAAGTAGAATAAAATGCAGTGCAACGCATCCGTCTCCTTATCTCACGGGCTTTTAAACTTGAATAAATTCGACTAAACGGAATAAAACGGCTTACAGAATGCATTAGAACTGCTTTTGCTGGACATGAAGCGTAACAAGGGGATGGCCAATAGTCAGGCTACTCTGTGCATGTAACTGCAGCCGGTTTTTAAAGCACCGCTTCCTTTCTGTCTCTTTACCCTCCCGTGCTCTCCATCTCACACTCACAAACATAATCCACCACTGTGGATTCAGACAGAGATGGCAGATGTGATATTTTTGAAGGGGGCAACGCTGTTTGGAGGCTGCCGGGTGGAGGCCGTGTCATAATGAAGCAGTGCAGCTGTGGCGAAGATGCCTGGGAGGGATCACAGGAGATCAAGGAGCCCTCCGTCAAAGAAGAACACCTTGCCCTTGACAGCCAGCTTGTGGGAGTCAGTTCACCGCAGCTCGGCACAACAGCAGATAAATACCAAGATAAATACCAAGTCTTCTTACAGAAGCATGCCCTTGTATAGTATGTAGAGGGTGTGTTTTGCAAGGCCGCGGACATAAGAAGGGGGTGGTGAGTGTGAATGAGTGCCTGACACTCACCTCACAGGAGGCTGAGGATCAGAATAAAGAAAATACGTAACTTCATGTACAGTATGTGTTCGTGCTCATGCCTGAAGTCGTAACTCAAGACAAAGGTCGAAACATATTAGAAATGCGCCGTAACTATACAGCAAACAGCAGGTAACAGTGTAATACGTGTTAAAAGGAGTTATAAAATTAAACACTGGAGGAGATTTTAACACGGTTTTTGCAAAATCAAACTTTTACCAGAACTTCTGCTTAGTTATTGTAATGTGTTAAATAGTTTTATCGAGCCCAGAATTGTTTAATACCTGCAGAAATAATCTCACACAAAGGCTATACACATCCTCACAGGCTTTGAGCCATAGGTTTAAGTTCTCATGGCTAACATGTTAGCAAAAAAAAAAAAAAACAACCGCCTGCTTCCACATCCAGCAAACAATGTGCAACATCAGCATTATTTGAAGCCGTGCGTCTGACCAATATTCAATCTGTTTTTCTCTACCGGCTGCTGAAAGAAATATCTGCCTCTTTAGATGCTAAATGCTCCACTATGTTCACCGGGAGTTGAAGTGTGTGGCGTGTGGAGCTGTTGCATCCTGGAGCTGTAAAAGCCTTCGCTGCATTCTGTATTTATATTTTCATTCTTTTCCAAAATGTTTCTATCTTAAAAAACTAAGCTTTTTTTTTTCAGATATCGTTCTCACTCAGTGCATCATGTTGAGAGTGTCGTCATCCTTTTTTTAGGATACTGTGCTTGTGTCTCTTGTTAACATGGCAACATCGCTGCGATGATTCCCACAAATGAACTCCGCGGTTTCCCAAGACACCGAGCGATTTACAGTATGTATTTGAATCCTGGTACTAATGCATCATATTGTTCAGGCGGAAGCTCACAATTATCTGTTCATTATTATCATCATTATTACAAAAAACACTTTACTTTGAGAATTTCAGGGAATGATTAGATTTGGATTCATGTCATGTTAACTGGCGTCGACATGATGTGTAATAATTTCATTAAAAATTGAAATAAAAACACAGCATCGGTTCCTCTGCTCAAACTCTCTCTCCCTCTGTTTTCCCATTAGATGTTGGAGAATGCATCTGTGTTTCGTGCCAGTGTGTGGGAGCTGGGGTTAGATACACACACTCAAACAAACACACAGGCTTGGTGTGGGTCAGGCTGACGGAGCAGTGAGAGCAAACAGTAGCTAAAATAACTGCACATCGGCGGTAAAGCCACTGATTTTTTTTTTCTTTTTATTTCAGGCAAATTAGAATGAAGTGATGTTCGGTAATGTCTTGTTGTCTGACACGTTACCTTCCTTTGATTAACAAGCCAAGACAACAAGCACTGTTGGAGTTTGATAGTTTGATTGCAGTGTTCCTACAAGTGATTAAAAAAAAACACACTTAGAAAGAACTGGAATTACCGCCTCGCGCTTGTGTGCCTCCGCCAACAAGCCGCGGAAATATGGTCACAATCTCTCCCTCCTGAGTTACGGCGTTGAGTAACGGCCTGAGGCTTTTTTTTTTACGTTATGATGTCACAGTGAAGTTGACCTTTGACTGTTTGGATATAAAAAGTCGTCACCTCATTTTATCCTATCAGAAATTTGTGTTTAATTGTGCCATAATTAATACATTTGCGATTATGGCTAAAAACGTGTCTTGTGAGGTCACAGTGACCTTTGACCTTTGACCACCAAATTTTTAATCAGTTCATCCTGGAGTCAAAGTGAATGTTTGTGCCAAATTAGAGGAAATTCCTTCAACTGAGATATTACAATTTAGGGTTAAATACAAAACTAAACTCCTCCCTGCTCGAAAACTCGTATTAAACTTTGCTTTATGGCTCACGTACAGTTGCACCAAACCTGTCTCCTGCAAACTATAATTATGTCTGATGTTTGCTTTGCCAAATTTTATTCGGGAGGAACCGTAACTGCAGTCAGGAAGTGTAACAACCTGACGCCTTTACCTTTCTCTGACACCAGAATCTGCGGTTCATGTCCAGTGTTACACGGGTTGTTAGGTTTGGTTAAGGTTAGTTAAGCTTCATGGTTTTGATTAAACACCAAAAAAAAAGGTGGAGTTAAACTTCATGAGGTGCTTTGAGCTGCCTCAACAAAACCCTGTAAAAGCTTTAACCAGGCTGTAGTTGTGAGGAGTGGAATCACATTGTTAATGCAAATCACTCGTATATGAACATAAATTTTGGAGACAGGGTTGGAGAACTATGCAAACTGCTGAGAGCAATATAAACAATACATTAAAATAAGCATATGCTTTTCTTTTTTTTTCCCCCCTAACATCTGCACATTTTGAACTTGTATAATATATAATATATATGGTAATCTCGTATAGTTAAAAAGATCTACAGTATTTTATACTGAGGTCAACATTATTCCCACAAGGGCTTAAAAAAAAAATCATAATTAAAGGAAGCAAAACCTGGCAAACAAGGCATGTGCAGCATGATAATTGGGCAGGATAAGAACCAACACAACAGGTCATTAAATGTTTAAGGATATGAGTTGATGTTATTAAAGCAGGCACGCTGAAAGCTAAACATGTTTGCTAGATTGTATTAACCTCATTCTGTGTTAATCCTGCTGCAGACATGTGGGTCAAACTTAATGCAGCTCTCTGGAAGTGCAAGTAATGTAAGCGAATGTTAATTAATGTTATACAACTTTACTGCTGGCTCCGGTCACATGCCTGCTTAAACTATGTCTACACGTTTCATGGTATCTGCCTGCATTTATCAGACCCCC